>NC_057773.1:11090552-11390552 GCF_014825855.1 Bombus pyrosoma | reverse complement strand
CGTAACAGGTTTCTATTGTTCCCTCGCGTCCGAATCAATTGGTCACGGAGCTGGCCACGAACCCTAAAACGCTTGTGTTTCTCGAAGAACCTTCGGCCGTCGCTTAAACCGGGGAAAGTTGGTCAGAACGAAAATAAGAAAACGCTTGTGTGGACCACGAGAGTCGAATACGTGACACGACCAAGCAAAAGGATGATTGGCAACGAGAGGAAGAAACGATGAATTTCATTGGCTTGGCAGAATGGCACGTGTGGACTTACGCGTGTACTTCGCGGACCAGCTGTTTCGTACCCTTCGTCTCTATTTGTTTATCTCTGTCTGGCCGGCCTTAAGCTTTTCTTGCGGATCCGTCTTGTGTTTGTTCTCCTCGCCGTCGTTCCTTTTCCCGAGATCTCTTCCTCGACCGTTCGGAGAAGTTTGCACAGCCAAACCCCCGATACATTTTTCCCCTTTTTCCTATCGAGAAGAAAAGGAGATGGCAAGGCCAAGGAGGTAAAGGCTCGATACGCGGCGTCGAAAGGAAAATAATAAATCTAATATTAATCTCATATTCCTTGGCTGGTCCATCCTTTGATGCTGCAGCGACTCCTTACAACCAGGGAATATCCAGGGGATAGAGACTCGCGCTGCTTCGAATTTCCTCCGTTGAAACGGGCTCCACGTCCCCCGCGACTACGTCAACCACAAACTAAGGGTAGAAAACGCTGAATCTCATTTCGGTGGGTTTTTCTTTTTCGCTGAAAATTTGCGGCCGGACCACGGTCGGGACGAATTTCCTTTTTCTCCCATTTCCTTTTATTTTTCCATCGCGTTTCTACGGCAGGTCGACGGATCTCCATGCGCGCGGATTCGTTCGCTAACGTTACATAATACCTATTTTGTCGAGTCTTTTACCGGCGGTCGGTGACTAACGAACGATTCTTCGCGGCAGAAAGGAAAGTGTCTCGTCAGCGTCAGTCTGAAAGGACGAGGAAAAGCCTGTCGGAAGGCCCCGCTGCGAAAATTGCGCCCCGCCCGCTGCTATGCACGTACGCGAGACCGAGACGAGTCGGTGTAATTTGTTTTCGGCCTTCTTTGCCTGCCCTTCTTTTTTGCACCGTTCTTCGTCTTCCCCCTCCTCCATCTCGTCCTCCGCATTCTCCTCCTTCTAGGCAGCTTTTTCTCTGTCTCGCGTGTATTCTCGAGAAGCAGCTACCTAATGAAGCTCGCCCGAACGGACAGCGGCCTCATCGACAAATATTTCTCGTTGCTCCGCACCAGCCACCCGTTCCATCTAATTTCGTGGCTTCTTCGCGAAACAGACATCGAGTGGCTCGACTTCTATTCCTCCGTGGCGCGACCCCATTGGCATTTCGTCCCGTCGATATTCCCGTCAATTCCGGTTGACACGTAATTATTTCGGCATTTGCAGCTCGCCGTTTATCTCTCGCGGTTTTCCTCGTCGTTGTCGTAACAATCTCCGCCGCTCGTATCTCCTCTTTCTTCCTTCTTCTTTTTCCCTTCCTTTCTCTCCTTTCAACTGTTCGTGACTGTAAATCACCGACGGGGAAACGAATTGCGAACAGTGCCGGGGGATTAGGACGAGCTCATACGCTTTAATTAATTACTTTTCGGGTGCGCGTTGGCGGAAGTTTCCTTTGGAATAGCAACTGCCGGACTCTTGGTGGCGCGCGACTCCATTACTCGTCTCTTTGAAAATTAGTTTGAGCATCGCGGCTCGAGATGCATGCGCGCGCGCGCGCGCACAAGCGAGCGACCGAGCGCTCGACCCGGTAGGGTAGTTAGTCGGGGGCGAAGCGGCGGGCTAAACTCGCGCATAATGACGGCAGATTGAAAAAGTTTGCCGGAACCGGCAGCGGTCGGGACGGACGGGGTTGCTTTTTTTCTTCTCTCCACGGGAACATCGCGTCGCAGTTCAACCGGCTTAAATGGAGGTTATGCGCGATTATCCTCTTTTGCCGCGTACTTCCGCGCGCGACGATACCTTTCTGAAAGCGTGACAACGACGCGAATGAAATTCTCGCGGGAGTGGCTTTTAAAAGCGATACGGAATTGGGTTCCTCCGTTGCTTGTATAGTAAGCTTTTTCCACGGTATAGCAATACAGTTGCATCGGTGTAAAATTAGCGCTCGAGTAAGGTACACTTATCGTTAAGATCGTATTCACGCGCCACGGGAGACGCATCCTTAAGACGTCGAGAAAATACGATCGCTCGATCGATCCGTCTCCTATCTGCGGTGGCGCGTCACCAATTTCTTCGTATTCTCTCAAGAAATTTGCCTTTCAAACAAGATGCTCCGTCGCAATCGCAAAAATACCTCTTCCTCTAAAGTACATGGAAAGCGGGGTGGTATCGCGTGACTCGCGTCTGCGCCTCGTCTTTAATAACGAGAACCGTATACGCAGTTTCGTCGGATGCCGACGTTTCGGAGGCGCCAACAGAAATAACAGCAACAAAAAAATAACAGCATGGAACGGCCGTTAATTACAGATGCTCCTTTTATCTAGATACATTCCCGCGTACATACGGATATTCGTATAACCGAGGGTAAGAGTAACGGGGCGCACCCAACGAAAAAGGAGGTACCGAAGCGCGCTAACACGAAAAATCCAAGGAAAAAAGGTGAAGTTCTTTCGGGGTGGAGATGTGTCGGTGATCGAGCTCACGCTTCCACGAAGGCAGAAGGAAGAAGGACCGCTTCCTTGACCGAGCACAGAAAGGCTCGGGTCACTCCCTCTGTCGAACCACCTTTGGCAGTCGATCGAGCCCATTCAGGTTGAACCGAAACGCGGACCACCACCGATTACGGACTTATTTATCGGTCCTATTGTCCTCTCGGTTTGATCTCCGGGTTCTGCCCGACCCCCAAGGCCGCGTCAAAGACCCGACGTCCTTTCTTTCCCGTCGCGACATATTACCTTTCGCGTTCGATCCGATCGTCGGCCGCTTTTCTATCCGCGTCGGTTTTCGAGTCTCTGGTAATTTGTCAATCGCCTTCGGCCCCGACGTTGTGCTACCTTAAATCAACGTTATCTTTTCGCTGACGTTTGAGAAAACGTCACTCGACATTAGAGACCGCGAGCGTTCACCCCGATTTTTCCAGTGATTTTTCGCCGTCCCGGAGGTAAAGCACTGCCGTCACGAAGACACACGCAACGAGACGACATCACGTTGAAACGATAGTGCGTTTCTCGCGAAGGTGGAAACAGACGGCGGATTCTTCACGGAAGGAGATAGAAGCGGAGAGTTTCGGCCGGGCCTGATGGTAGAAGCTGGTCGAAAAAGTCTTCCTTTCCGGAGAAATTACATCTCCGGTTTATACATAGCGGCTAGATGAAAGTCAACTCGAAATGCATCTTGGATGTATAGAGAGGGAAAAGAGGATAAGTCCACCGAAACGGCCAATGGCTTTTCAGCCAGCCCTTCTTTCCCTCCTTTGGAAAACCGATATCCGCTGAAAGAGGTGTCTGTGGCACGTTTCTTCACTGCCGGTGTATATCTGGACGCCGATGCAAAGTGCACAAAAGCGGCGAAACGTCGTTGGAAATAGCATTTTACAAGCCGCTCCCGATGTACATCCATTTGTATTCGTTCCTCTCCCTTTCTGGTACTCCCGTCCACAGCTGGGGCTGCGTTTCAAGAGGGAGGATACAAAGCACGCGTATGTGCGTGTGTATACAGAGGTCGTGATAAAACATCGAGAACGATACGAGAAAAGCGTCTTTCCGTTACCGATGCCTCTTGTCCGATTCCTGGACACAAATCGCTCTTATTCCCCTCGTCTCGGTGATTTATCGCGTGTTTGCTTCGTTCTGACCACCGAGATTTCACGGATTTCGGCGATAACGAGTAGTAAGACTTTCGTATCCCCGAAGAAACTTCTTCGATCGATAGCACCTTTAACAGGCAAACTCTATCGTCTGCATAATCTACAATGACCAACCCGTTTTCCTCGGCACTCGACCGTGGCCATGACCATGAATCTTTGTCGAGAATTCATTTTCCTCGAGCAGAGACAGCTTAATCCGGCCAGGGTTGCCGCACGAATAGCAAAACGGCGAGCAAAGAACAGTAAGGAGGAGAAGAAGAATAAGACGGTCGGAAGTTTCTTAATTATGCGAGTGCGTGGCTGCCGAGGATAAGCCTCGAGGTTGAACCGGTGTTCGTCCTCTCGCACGACGTCTCTATTTCGGCCCTCTCCTCTCACCTCGACTCTTCTCTACGTGACGTGCACGCTGAACGTCCGACATTCATCGCTCGATATATACCTCCAGGGGGTGGAGGAGGTCTGATCTCACGTCCCTGTCGCACTCGGCAACGTCTCTTTGGCCATCCCTCGTCGCGTCGCAGCTCCTCCTTTGAGGAGCTTTCTTCATCGTTCACCCTCACCATCGTTCAGCCTCGATCCATCTCTATATAGCCGCCCAGGTTTTACCGTGCGGTCGCTCAGTTGCGTGGCACCACCGGCATGGAAATAAGATCGATAGTATTGTTTCGCGGTTTGCACCGCGAAATTGGGTCGTATTTTATTTGTTGGGAACCCATCGGGACTCGGAACGCGTCCTCCTCGTCCCTTGCTCGCGACAGTCACGGGGGACACCGGATAACCCCCGTACACGCCCTGATTTATTGATCGCCGATCGCGCCTTTCTTTCTTGATATTCATGATACGATTGCTTCCTGCCTATTTTCCGCTCAAGGAGGAGACCGTTCTCCCCTTCGAACAACTATCGTTCGAATCATTGGCCATGCGGGCGATTTCGATTATTTTTACACGCAGTTGCGTGCTTCATCCATATGCGTTCCACGAGGCTGCTACGTGTTTACGAGTTCTATAGGAAAATTCATTACCAAGCAAGGAGCGGTGCTACCTACAAAATATTAGAGGGGACGAAAGTGTTTCTTACACGAGCACACGAGCGGCTAAGTTTGACAAGTTGGTCGCGAGGTTGGCAGAGGTGATGATAGGTGCAACAAGGGGCGAGACACTCGCACGATCATCGAATTACCAGGAAAACCGGCTCCTCGCGAGATGTATCGTAAAATCTAGATGAAAATTACGGGGAAACGAGACGAGCTACGTGCTCGTCATATTATTCAGAGCGAACAAGAGGGCGAGAATGCGCGTGATGGCGCACGGACGGAACAAATACAAAGACACAGATGGGAAAGAGCGTGACTATCGCGTCTATTCGTATTACGTTATGTCAAAGCCGACGCATCCATCATACGACCGCTGACACGTCGCGGCCTCTTTTTCACCCATGAACATGCGCGCGATGACACGCACACACGCGTAAACGCGCGTGAAACACGCCGATCCTCGGCTCCTCCCCGGGGACGGCCGCGTTGTCAGACAACCCGCTGACATGACCTCCAAGGTGACGCCACCACGCTTTCAGGAATATTCGCAGCAACGTATTTCTCCGCGACGCGGTAATTTCATCCTTGTCATCGGCCAACTTTTCTTCCTACCGAGACTCAAAATTGCGGACACGTTGCCGACTTTTTTCTCATTTCAGTAATGCTTCGCTGGTTCGGTAACTATATGCGTGTAAAAATGAATTACTATATATTTCGAGGCATTGGCACGAAACGGGGACGAGGGAGTGGCGCGTTGAAACGGTTTCGATTAACGAAGTCGGTGCAAACACGCGGCTCCGGTGCCCTCGAGTCTCTTTGAAAAATGAATTACGAGCGAGGGCGAGGCGGCACAAAGACGTCGGACAATTTTAATTCGAGGATCGCGAAGCGTCTCGTGGCTCGTAACTCACGCCGTTTGCGGCGCCACTAAAGATATTTTAATTGTTCGAAATTTACCATACCGGTTCTTTGATCTGTCCGTGGCGGCCGAAATGGTCGACGATTCCCAACGAAAACGTTGTCCTTCTTTTTTTCACCGAGGTAAACCACCGGTGGCTTTAAAAAAAAAAAGAAGAAAACAGTGTCGAAGAGATTAAGAAGCTGCTTTACGTCCGATCTTCTTCCTCCTCCAATCCACAGCAATACGGTCCTCTTTTTGCGTCGGTAGATTCGGTCGTGATTGGCAGGACGAAGAATCCTCTTTCGCGCAGGTTCGTTAACAGGCCGCCAGCGGCAGGGATCGGATTATTCCCAATTATTTCGCGTCCGTTCATCGACTTGGCGATAAACGGTCGGCCACGTATACCCAACGTGAAGTACTACCGGGCGACAATTAATCGCGCGTATTACGCAAACGAGCCGGGGATTGTTACGCGTTCGTCGTACAAAAAGAGTGCACTCGAGGGAGAGAGCGCCCCCTTTGATGTCGCGACTCTCTCCATTATCGACGCTACTCGGAGACATCGCGATCAAAAGTAGACCGCGGGCTGTGTTTCAACGATGGCCGTACGAACGGTTTCACTCTCGCTTTCGCACGATTTGTCGAGAGAAAGTAGACGCTCGCGAATTTCACTCGAGGCAAGAAAGCTCCTCCGTTCTTTTAACAACGAACCACGACTTGCGCGTCGCAACCGTAAGCTAATCGTATCTAGAAGAAACCAGACCCAATGTCCAAGCTCTCAAAAACACTCGCAATAACCAAAAAGGGTTTGGAGGACGTCCGTCTACCAACGGTGTGGCCTCGCGTTTTTCGCCTAAGACGAGAGCCAAGAGAACGAGTCGTTGCGTTGGTTTAATTACCGATGTAAACGTAAAGGGGTACCGCGCAATCCTCTTAGAGCGCGTGCCGTGCTGACCATTTCCTCTCTTCGCGGCGAAGTCACGCGGAGCAGCGAGCGAGGAGGATCTTTGTTGTCCGGGAGTGTGTGTGCAAGCAGACGGGCTCCCGGGCGAAGGACGAGGGACGGCGGGATGCGAGCCTGTACGTAAGCCTTCTCGAAACTTGGCGAATACTTGGTTGAAACACGAAACTTCTTGCATCGAGTGAATGTTGGATGAAAGACGGAAGGGATAAGACGAGAAGGTGGCGGCTGTGGCAGCGAGGGGGACGAAGGGAGCAGAGCCAGAGGGGATCTTCCGCAAGAAGTCGAGGCTCGGTGCTCGCTGTTGCCGCTACCGTTTACTCGCTCGCTCGTTCGTCGGCATTGGTTTCCGTTGCTACGTTCCAGACTGCGTATGGACAGCTCGAAAGCTGTCTGTACCAGCTCGTGCCTCTCCTCGCCACAATTTCGCTATTGCCTCTCCGGTATACGGATGCATCCCTCTATTTGCCTGCCACCACTCCGGCTCAGCGTTCTTCGATCTTCCGCGTGCAATTCTACGAGCCGATGAAACATGCTGCTCCGCGGCCTCTTGCTGCCTGTGTCCGCGGTTTAAGTTTCGTATTATCAAGTCTGCCCTGTTTAAAGTTTCTTCTTAAGCTCTCGATAGTATTGAGTCTACGGATTACCGATATCATAACGGAGGTAATTCACGTCGTGACAGATATGCCAGTCGCAAATACCGGTCGTAAAAACCGTAACTGATCGCCGGTTCGACGAGAATTTATAGTCGGTTCTGTTACACCAGGTGAAGAACGGTACTGCACCTGTCATCTACACACCGGCCGGAACGTTAAATGAAGATGAATGACGAGACTGGGTCGCTCGCGATGCAAAGATGTTCGTGGCTGATCGGCGCATATCTTATGATCGCGCGATACGCGGCTATCGATCGCCGGGGGTTGCTCGTAAAGTCGAAGCTTACGATTAGAGGCGGAATAAGCGGGTAGAGGCGCTTGTCTCGCGTGTATTAACGCGAATGGAACAGACCTGACGGCTGATGGTCGAACTAACCGGGTTCCGAGCTCAAGCTGGGGCTTTTGAAGTCGCATAGTTTCCAGTGCTGGCACGCAGACATTGCGTGTCCACGAGGACTTCACCGTGCCATGGACGACGGGGTAGAGGGGTGGCGGCGGGTGCAACTACGACCGTTTGTCGTCACGTACAGCACCGGCTACGTGAATAGTTTGCAAATTAAGATCGCGTACGCAACGCTGAACGCTCGGGCCACGTTGACCAGGTGATAGTCACGACAGGACACTAAGGGGATTGATTTGCTCCGTTGTTCCTGGCAGATGATTTCTTTTGAATACGACGATAAGTTTGACAAAATGTCGAACGGAAGGTTGTTCAATTCGAGGATGTTGTATTATAAAAGAGGCAAAGGACGTCGTAGCGGAGGTACTAAAGTCAAAGGAGTTTAATCGACCGATTTCATTTTACGAGAACGCTCGATATTATTTTGAAACAGTCCCGGTGCTACGAAGAAATTGCATTACACCGTTGGATATCGACAAAGGCGTTACTAAGCTCGAATGGTACTTCCCCTATATTTTCCATTTCATGCTCTCTCCTTCTTCTCTTTCTCCTCTCTTGATTTCTTTCCCGTTTTGTCCCGAACCCTTTACGACCTGGCAAAGAAAGAAGAGTTTGTAGTCCACGTGGACCGGATTTTTTTTTACCTCTATCTACCGATCTCACCTTCGTAGCTACAAACAGGTTTAATTAAACAAAGAAACGGGTATTCGCAATCAACTGGAATATATATATCACGCTTCGCAAATACCTACGTTTATACGTGCGATCATCGATAAACAACTGACATGGACGCGTATTTCCTCCCACTTTTATCCTCATCTCGTACAGGCAATTCATACAGATTCGTTTCTCTTGTTCGCTCGTTGCTAAATCATCCAACTGATCAGCGTCTATTATCGAAAGGATGTTAAAGCGAATAGCGTGTCTCGTTCAAACGTTATCAGCCAAGATGAGTGGAGATCGCGTCGTGAATCGAGCTCGGGCGTTCGAAGAGCGAGCACCTGTCGGACTGCATTTGGCTTCAACTACTCAGAAGGCAGCCGCGGCTGACCGCAACAACGTCTATACTACTGCCGGTTGTGGCATCCTGTTACATTGTCGGTGCGGCGAGTTGGATCCCGGCAAAGTCTGTCCAACCGACTCCTTAGTCAGGATCTCGAGGGAAATGGACGACGTCTCGGCAGGTAATTGCGCGAAAGCCAGCGAGCAAAGAGGCGAAGGAAGACGACGACGAGGAGGAGGAGGACGAGGAGGAGGAGGATGAGGATGAGGATGAGGAAGGAGACAGCCGAGAAGAGAACGCGAGGATGGAGTGGAAAAGTGTATTATCGGAGACGTCCCGGTTCCAGTTCGCCCGGGGTAGCATTAGAGATATTACACGGGGTCTCGAGTAGCATTAAGGGTCATGTTATATTTCGCGGCCGCGACGGCGAATCTCTGAAGAGAAATTCCGCGTGGCGGTAAGTCGGGCAGGCGTCCCGAACGTCTCTCAATAAACGCGATGGAACCATAAATATTAGCGCGGCCGCGTGACGTATATCCGCGCGAAATTTCCACGAGCTTTCCATATAACAACGGAGAGCGATACGTAAACAGGGAGGAAATATTTTTATGGATAATACGCTTTAGTTCGCGTTCAATATCAGCGTTACGATACGAGACGCGTTACCAAGTTGGGATGAAACTGGGCGTGTACCGAACTTCGTCTACTGGAAGAAAAGAAATACGTCGGTGTCGTCTCGCGTCGTGACGTTTTATCGACTTGCTGGTAGGAGATTAAACTGATGGAACGCCGTGAGGAAGGGGGGGGCAGCGGAAACCGGGAAAGAAAACCCGAGGAATGAGAAGAGAGAAACATGATCTCTCGCGGTCGAAGTCTGTGCTTTCGCTTTATTACTCGGAGATAAATGTTAACGAGTCGGACGTATTAACGCTGTTTCATCGTATTCGTAATATTGTACGTCTCACGGACCAGTAGGCGAACGTGGCGAGCGTTCAGCTGTCGCGCGAACGGCTATAAACTCTTCGGTGCAAGAATGTTGGGTTTAGTGACTCGCGTTACTTGCCGCGGTACGTAGTGTCATATTTAAGTGCACCGTAGCGCCGGTAACCCTTGAAGATTCCCTTTACAGGTTCGAAGAGCGAGCTAGCTACCGGAAGACAAACGAGCGTCGTTCCGACAGAGGGTATCGGGCGGTGGAGGTTTTCAAAATCAGCACGCGTCGCCTGTTAGTGGAACGTTACGTTTCCCAGTAGTCGATCCGCTGGTAACAAGAAGGAAACTCGTGCTAATACTTTCGTCACGGAACAGGCAAGAAAATGGGACGATTATATGTCAGGCAAGATGAAGTGGAACCGTAATGGTTGCGTTTGTTGGGTTCGCGTGTTCGATTGTAAACGTACGAGGCACCAAGGCGATTCGTAAGGAATTAAATGGAAACAGGGATAGGCTAAGTTGCGACGTTACTCGACATTCTCTATAATCATAAATCTGACGAACCTTGAGATTCAACGAACGTAAAATCTTTGGAAAGTCTCTAGGCGTTGCCGGAGGTAATTTACAGAGCGTTTCACAGGCATCGATAGTTGCCCGATAGCGAGACTTTCTATAACCTCGATCCACACCTACGGGAATATTTTACCGCTTTAACACCGCGCGCTACCTTCCCCAGACTGTCGATAACGCGAAATTTCATGGCAGCCCGTATAGAACGCGTGACTTCTCCCCCGCGACTATGCCAAAGTCCTGTCTGACATTTTTAAGAAATTCCTCACCGTCTTACCTGGGTCCCTATCCCTCTCCCTCTCCCTATCCGCCGTTTTCTTGCCGTCGCTCCCGGCTGACATTATGCTAACCAGACTCCAACCCCTCGATATTTCGAAGCTTCGACGCTTCCTCGTGATCTACGAGCTCGCTATCCCCTCTCCCTCGTCCCGCTTTTTCGCTTGTTAACGTGTTCCTCGCGTAGACGAGCACCGACTAGTCGACGAACTCGCGCTCCCTACGGGAGTATTCGAGAAATCGAATCGGAGGCAGCTTTGCCAGTTTCGATTTATTATCTTTAACACAGAGGTAGTTGTTTTCCTTCCTCGTCGCGTGAACCGTTCAATGTGTTGCGGTCGATATCTGCCACACGAGAACAGTCTCGCCAGAAGTTAGTCATCGCAAAGTTAATCTTCTTCGCGTTTATGAATTTTATATCGCACGGTGCCAAACTACCGTGCGATCTTTCCAATGTTCTCCAACTTTTTACGGGTCACAGGAACCATAATCGACGGGTTAACATCTTGATATCGAGCGAAACTTCCGGCAACGATATGATTTATTTTGAGGGATTCGGTGCTCAGACGTGTTCCTGTCATGCGCGTGGCATATTTCAGCGTTATTTCGGCGACGGAAATTCGATACGCGCCGTCGCGTCGTCGGGACAGCGAAATCGGAGCGATCGTCGCCCGTCGACGTCGGTTTATCGAAAATTTATTCGTCCCACCGACATGTGACTGGCTCTCGCTTTGAAGAGAACCGACAGCCAACGAGCATCGTCACTGTTGACAAATGAAAGTTACTCGATATTGCGCCAATAAAATTCTATCCGCCCAATAAATGCCCGGTCCCTTCAAACAGCGATGCGCGCGCTCCAAGAAATGCACCCCTTCGAGCACGACCTTTGCGCCACGATTTTTCCTCCTATCCGATACCAACGAATAACAATTTTCACGTCGTTTCGCTTTTTCCTTATCGTAATTGATATACGTAACAATCTACGTTTTCGCTACGCAATCTAAAAAATAATTATCTTTCTTATCGAATCGTGAACGCGTTTCAAATTGAACCTTGACGGGAAACTGCGAAATTGCTCGGTAAAATACGTTTTCGACGTGACGAACGGGCCGCGTAAAGCTGTCGTAGGTGAAATTCGCGAAGACGCCGGAAAGTTGAAGCGAAACGAGCTCGCGAACGGAACACCACCGTTTCTGGACCGGAAGGTTTTACGTCACCGTGGTAAAAGGCCAGGCGAATCCCCAGGTGCATTCATATTTCTCTGGGCTACGCGGCTACGGAACTGCGCGCGCAAATAACTCTTCCGGCAAGTTTCCGCGAACTTGCGAACGCTTGTTCGCCGCTTCGAAGGCGCCGCGAGTATTTACATAGTCATTTGCAGCAGCGATGCGCGCTTTCCGTCGCTAGAACCGTGTCGAATCGTTGATCTTCCGTCGACCATTAGCCGTTCCGGGGAATTGTCGAACATTTTACGAGTCGTGGTTTCCCTCCTGAATCTCAAAGTTCGATCTTTAAATTAAAGCATTCGCGCGAAATCGGTCGCCCCTAACCTTACCAAGTTAGTGAGTGCGTAGGTACTCGATTTTCGAAGACGTGTAATCTAACGCGATCGTTTCTTTTTTAAGGATGCCTACCGAATTTTTCATACTTGATTATAACTTCGTTGGAATCCTAGCAGCGAAGAGTTTACGAGGCAAAAAATTAAGTTTACCAGCGGTGGAAAGTTTAGCAGACGATTCGGATTCACGAGTAACGCGATAAGTCGTCGAATATTTCCATCAGGCGTGGTCGAGGAGGCGATCGGTAGTCGAGAACGGTCTTCTAAGAGAGAAAAAGAGAGAGAGAGAGAGAGAGAGAGAATGAGAGAGACAGCCCTCTCGATGGCAACGGCAATCAAACTTTTCCGTAACACAAATCAGATTTCCACGGTTGCTCGCGCGTTGTCGGATCACCTCCGCTCTCCCCGATTTTCTTCCCGATCGTTGTCGTCGCCTTCTTGAATATTTATGGCCGCTCAAGACAGACGAGTCACGGATCCCCGGTAAAAAGGTACTTCTTCCATCCTGTCGTTAATACGACGAATGAATCAGGACAATATTGGAGAATTACCCGTGTAACGTGCTATGAAACGAACCGATCGTCTGTCACGTAACTGCAAGACACCCCTGGGGTCTCTCTGGACGCGAAAGCGTAACTATATTTCACAGTCCCCCGGCGGGATTACTTTTTCGCGAATCTGCTTACACCCCTTTCTTTTCCTTCCCCGCGTTGTTTCATCTCGCTGGTCCGTTCCAGTCCGCTCTGTACTTTTTCTCCATGGCCGATAAATACGCGGCTTTTTTCATTGCACTTGCCACGAGCCGGCACATCGCCCCTACCTATCTATCCCCTGCACCAACGTTCGTTGCAACCAACCCCGTGCACGTCGCTGATGGACGAGGAGCCGCGCTCATCCCTCTTCTATATACATCAATTTGGCGAGTTCGCGTACGTATATACACGTAGGCGCGCGTATCGAAGGGAGCCTGGGTGATATTTTCCCTACCCTCCCCCTCCCCTCCTCCGCCCCATCATTCCACCCTCAACCCCGTCGATTTTGCCTTCCCTCGGCCGACGCTCCTTTCTGTTTCGTTCTTATCAATTCGAGCGTAATGTGTCTGCAGGATGAAACACATCGCGTTGCGCAGGATCACAAAGAGTCGGCTCTCGCTACTGAAGGACCCCGTCAAGGGGTTCGGTCCATCTGTAGCCCGCAATTTCCGCTTTTGCTTGGTCGCAAGCTTTTCGCTTCATTTTTCTTTCGGTCGCGTCACCACGTCGTCCGCGAATCCTATTCTTATCGTCGGCTTTATCGGCGTATACAGGGTGCGGAATTATCGCGATTTTCAGCCCGTGAAACGAGCTGTCGTTTTGCTGCTCGCGTCAACGTCGACCTTCTTAATACGAAACCCGAATGTTTTGGAACTGATGTTCTCGAAGAAAATTCCTTCACCTTTTGTTACCTATCGAAATAGTATTAGGTAGTCGGAAAAGTTTCTTTCGTTTTATGAGGAAATAATAGACGCACAACGCTTTTTGTTTTACGTTAGTTTGACGAATTACGTACGAACCATTTTGCTCCGTTGAGATAAACTTCGTGACATTTCACAGACTTGGTTTCACGTTTGTATGAATGTGCACTGTTGCCAAAAACACGTTCGTTTGTACATTGTACGTCGTAAAAAATCTAATACATTATTTTTGAAAAAAAAAAAAAAAGATAGGCATATTTCATGACCAAATACTGGGAGTATCTCGTAAATCTACAAGGGATGTTAAACGGTGGAAACAATTTGATCAAAGCTAGTAGCTGCAAGCAGCTGAGGCATCCTTTGCCTTTCTCTTAACGTGCCCCTACCCTGATCATTCGCCGGCATCCCGTATGATTTACGACACGAGAACGAGCACGTACGGCCATGTAAGTTAAACGGCCTTCTCACGCACGGCCCGTTTCCTCGAGTTGTTGCGAATTTCGCGTGCGATACGCTGCGGTAAGGTGCATCCGGATGGTTATTGTTCTTCGAAGAAATTTGAGGCGAGTTTCGTTACCAGCCAAACGTGATTTCATTCTCCTTTTAAATTATGACTCCTCGGTTCATCTGCTTTATCGCAATGGTGGCGAATTATTTCTATCGAACCGTAAAGAGAAGATCTCTGTATCGTGTAATTCGTTCGACAAATTGATGACTCGATTGAGAATTTTTTTCAGAATTTATTTCCGAATTTCAGTCGGCGGTAGTTGAGAAAGAATTTTGGCACGGTACGCGTTGAAAACTATCGATTGGAACAGCAGATGGATGGTAGGCGTGAGAAGTATTACAGAAAGAGTCTCCTCTTGATTATCTTGCGCGTTCGAAGTGCGGACGTAGTTGGAGAGGGGGATTCGATAGAAATGCGTAGGATGTAGAGAAAATGCGAGAGGCCGCTGAATACGTGGACGGGATTTTTCACGAATCGATTATGGCAATTCAATCAGGGATAGCGAGGGCCAGAGGTGGGAGACGAGGATTTGTCGTTTCGACGCCAGCCGAACCTCCGGGATGTGGTTTATCCGAACTTCTATCCGCGCCCTCTCGGATGTTCTCCATCCATTCCGCCGGAATACTCGGTGTTTTCTTTCCGTTTCCGGGTAGCTGGATAGAGTGCAGTATGAACAAGTGGCTGGGAAGAGAGGCAGCTAACGGAATTGGTAAGTTTGTCGAACCGTCGCCAGCGTAAGTCGAACGAGAGAAACAATGGAAAATGGAAAATTGTGCGCGATTTTGAAACTATTCTCAACTTAAAGGACAAAAAATTCTACTTGCACGTGTTGATAATTTTAAACACCGTAATTACACATCGCGTGAAAAACGCGAACGCACGAAACAGTGTTTTTAATTTGCCGAATCACGATCCTCCTCAATTACTTTAATCAATTTCGTCGTGCTGTCTTCCAGCCTGGCCGTGCCCAACCCTGAGAGAGATCATAGCAGAGAAAAAGCCGGCTGATGTATTCTCGGCGCCGTTGGGCGTGGAAGCTCGCGTGCGCGCGTCTTTTTACAAGTTTTTAATTCCTAGCGAGCCGCGTATCAGTCGCGTCGGAGCGGCAGATATGCGACCTTGCTAACGGCCCCCGACGTTTAAAGCGCTTCGCGCCATAATTTCCTTGATTAAGCCGAGATACGTGGCGAGTTGCCAAGGAGGTTGGCCGGAGGAGGACGAAGGGCGGTCGAGGGCGCGAGTGTCCGCTCGCTCGTAAATAACATCGCGAATTAAGCGTGTAATTTCCGCGCGAATTACGAGTGTGCCTCTCTTTTTGCTCCTCGATGCTTTCGTTACGATATAAAACGGAGAAGCGAGTACGGCGGAGGAAGGGAGGGGGAAAAAATAGAGAGGAAGGAGAAAGAGAGGGAAAATTTATGACCGTGGCGGCGAGACGCGAGGCCCTGACGGGCTCTGTCAACGTCGGACACGGTCAGCGACGTATGATCGATGCCGCTGCAATCGGATTACGCGAACATTTTTATAGCGTTCGCCGTTTTAATGCCTTTTAACTCATTCACTTTGTCAGCGAGGTAATCAATAGCAAGTCGCAGCTGTGTTAGTACCATCCAACTAAGAAACAAATACAGGAGGCATAAAAAATATTTCCACGCTATCGCATTTATCGTAACATTTACATAGCAATTAATTAGTGAAGCGTAGTCATTTCTATCTTTATGATGTAAAATTGGCTGCTGCTCTTACGAGGTCGTTTGATTTCTTTCGTAAGTGGCTAGAATTTTTCTATCATTCGTGATATCGCGGGTGATCGTCGATTAAAGGGACACGGGAAAATGACCTCTCGTCGAAGATTGAGAACACGCGAGCACCAGTACGCATCTGTTCCTCGTGATTGATGTGTAGATTGCGTTTGCGCGATGCGCACCTGCGTCCTCCGGCTCTGCCGCTTCGTTTTCAGATTCTCGAAACGTGCTACGGCTGATGAAAGAAGCGACCGATTTTTTTTTTTCTCTTTCGAAAGGGGAGACCTTCGTGTTCGCTCGAGTATCAGGCATTTTCTTTGATGGAATTCTGCCGCGAGAAAAACCCGAAGCACTACTTGATTATATTTAGCGTGTTTGATGTAAAATACCCTCGAGCTTGTCATATTTCAAACTCGCGTCAGATCTACGACGTAGCTCTACAGTTCTTTACAAGTGTCGTACGCGTGTTCTCTTGTACGCTACGTGTTCAACGATATTCGCTGGAGTTTCCTTTCGCTGGAGTAGAGTCGTACTGTTCGCAACAGGTTTGTAAATGCTAATGAATCAAGGGGCTACTATACCTTTCTTTGCGATATCCTTCCAACAACATTAATTTGCCGAACAGCAGCGTCATGTTACTCTCGCCTCCAACCAGCCAAATATTAAGGAATTTAATTAAAGCAGACTGCATGGAACGAAACAGAAAAGTGACGCGTGGACGGGACTTGCTCGCAAAGTACATTTCCTCGATCATACTGTTGACTCTGACGTCTGGCTGTCGCAAAGTATCCGAAGTTTCCCTCCAGTCGAAACTTACTTTTCTCGTTTAAATATTTGACCGAGTGAAATAAGTTTCTCGCGTCCCTTCGTCTACTCGACGAGCGATCGACGGTCATCCAGGAGACTGTCACCAATTTACGAACGAGTTTTCTTTCCTCCGCCGCAACGTTGACATCTCGATGGCTCGTCGGCGCCTCGATTATCGACATCGCGATACGACATCGCGAACGATCAGTCGCACGCATCGTCGAGCGTAGCTGAAAAATCGACCGAATAAAAAGCAGGCAGTAAAAACGGTTTGGAAAATCGTTGGTCGATTCGAGCGGCGCCGATTCGTTCGCTCGAGTTTCGGTTCGTAAAATCGCGGCTGACAACTGACACCGAAGGGGACAGCAAATAATTAAAGCGGGCATAAAAGTCGAAATGCCGGGGGTCCTGCCGTTCGGGGAAGGGACGAACGACGCGATGATTTCGCGGTCGCAGCTCGTTAGGATGGGCAACGGTGTCGTTGATTGGCGAGCTCAAAAACGAATAATTTTGACGATAGTCATTCGGCGTGTCACGATACGTTGTCGGCTCTCGTCAATCGTTTACGATACTTCATTGAAAATCAATCGTCCGTTTGAAGTCGAAACAATCTCGTTTTTTATGGTCCTGCCGCGAAAATAAAAGAATAAACTATAATAGAAAATAATAGAAAAAGCTATAAACTCGCTGTAGATGGTAGCGATGGTTGAACGAGTGTAGCGACACTTTTATTCGGTCAACTGTACGTACCGTCCGGCACCACCAAAAATTTATCTCCACCAGCTGAACCACTTCGGCTCGGTAACGAATTTTTTACGTCTCGTCGTCGTTGCACCGTGTGGTTGCGTTAAAAAATCATGCCATTCAGTACGATTGCCAGGCGCGCGGTATCTTCTCGCGAGACTATTAGCCTCGGTCCATGAAGAGGCGAGGCAAACGATGCGGATTATTCGGACGAGTAATACGGCCCGGAAGTCGTGGCTGATGGGGAACGTTGATAACCGGTTCGTGTCCACCCCCGTGTTCACGGTCCTTTCTATTTTTTATGACGCCCTACAGGGCGGTTGCAAATGCTTGTACGCGTACACCGCAACGAGGACTGCGTGTACGATGGAGCGGGAAAGAAGGAGCGAGAGCGGAAGTGGGCGAGGGGCGGGCGAGAGAGTTGGCTCTCTCGTTGGTATTTCCAATTTCACAGAGCGTGGGTTAACGAGGCCCGAGGGCTGGAGAAGTTAGGGCGACCAAGCCCCTGAAACGTCCTCTGTCCCCGCCAAAAGTGAGCCCTATGGTCCCAGTGTTATACCTCTTCACCCTGTTCCCTCTCTCTCCGTTCGTCTGTCTGTCTCTCTCTATCTCACCCGACCAGTTTCTGGTAGCGCACCCCTTTAAACGCGGTGCCCTGCTACGCGCACGGGGTTCCAGCACATTACCTTCGCTGATTACCGGCCTGCCTCGCGGAGTATGTCACCCAGTCACCCTCGAGACACATACCTTCTGCAATCCAGCGACCCTTTCCTTCGTATCTTCGAGATAGGCATCGCAGGAAACGTTCGAGACGAACGAACGACCGTCTGCCGGCGCGGCGCTCTTCTCTCCTGAGATTTAAGCGGTTCCTCGATTTCACAGCGCGTGCCTTGTGTGTCTGTTCCCGGCGAATTCCATCCCGTGAAAAGTTTATTAGACACGCGAGATCGTGTGCGTTGCGCCTCCGTGATTTACTCGGTGCGTTCTTGCGAGTTAATGTGGTTTATGGTAATACCAAGGATGGATCGGTATCGCAGTATTATAATATACTGTATCTTGTTTACATTTCAGAGCAGCTCAGAAGTTAAACCTTTCATCGAGCCCCCATCGTCGACGTCGCTCCGGCGACGAGAACATCGGCTCTGACGAGCAACCAATCTTTCCCAATGGATACGCCGCCCTTCTTCTCAAATCACCTCCTCCAGCGCCTCCGGCTCTTCTGCGGAGGATAGGCGTGAAGGAGCTCACCGGTGTCGGCAAGGTAAGTTTACTTTTCACCTAAGTCATAGAGAATTCTTCGCATATATTAGCCGAACCAATGCTACCCATTCGTCAGCCAGAAAATAGTGCTTCCATGAGCCGATAGTTTAATCAGAGACAGGAACACGTGTAGTTGGTTGAAGGCGGAAAGGCTCTTGGTTTCCGACTCGTTCGTCCATCGTTCAGCTTAGAACCGCATGTGCTCGAAACGACCTCGTGGCAATCCCAAATCCATCGTATTGGATTCCACTGCAGACACGCGACCTTCTCTCTAGCTCTAGAGTATTGAAGCGAGGCCGCGTGCTCGCTCGTACAGGACGTCCAGGGTGCAGCGTGGAAATCTTGGCGAGGGCGCGCGAATTGAAATGCAGATGAGCGTCTCGCGCTGGTATAAGCCGTGGTTGCTCTCCTATCCGCTCTACCCCTTCGCCTTCCTCTTCCCGTTCTCGCTCGAATTTTCTTCCATCGCGATGCGTCCTCCTTACCGCGATTACCTGCTCGCTTGAATATTCGCCCCCGACAATGATTCACCTCCGCGTCGGCTGAAATGAACTATGTCGGCATATCCACGGAGGACAGCCATAACGATATAGTTTACTGCAAACTATCCAGGTGGGCCGAAGCGAAACTTCGATCGCGAAGGTAATCTCGTTTAAAAAAATATGTTATTATCATTTGTTGCTCGAACAAAGAGTCGTAGAATCGCGTTAGCGTCGTTCCAGCCTTGTTTCTTTGCTGTTGAGAAACGCACGGACGAGGCAACGTGTCCCAGATATTTCAGGAAGCCAACCAGTGCACTAGATACTGGTACGTCAAAGGGGATGCTCGTTACGTAACGAGACGCGAACCCTTCTTCGCGGAATAAAAGCGAACGATGCGGCAGCTAGCAGCAAGCTGCTGCTGCGCGTGAGTCGGCGCAACCCGGTTGGAATTGTTGAAAATTAATTCATGAGAAATAAGGGTTTGTTGTTTACCAGTCGGTGAAGCTAATTAAAACGGGGTGAGGTCGTCGAATGAGGAAGAAGACGGCTGGTAGGCGAACAGATATACATAGAGGCAGAGAGAGTTGAAGCTGTCTGCTTTAAAAGACGAGCTATATTATTTTGCAGCCGGTCGAGCGTATTCCAGCTTTGTCTTTTCTCTCTCGTAGCTTCCGTCCTGCTTTCGCGCGTGTACGTGCGCGACAGCTCACGTTTGCTCGGGAAACGAGATTTCCATGGGGTTCGGTTGCACGAAGAAAAGTTTGAAAAGAGAAGTTCTGTCGTCAAACGCGACACACGCGTTTCGAATCAATTAGGGGTGGAAGGCGTGAACGTACTCGAGAAAAGTCGGAAACAAATTTAGCTGGCGGTAAATTAAGTTGTAAAAGATGTAGGTGAATCTTTGTGAGTTCCTCTTCTCTATATCTGTATATTTTCATCGAAGATGGCGGAAATATCGATCTTGGTTTAGTATCAATTCAACCTCTTTACCTGAAAATTTGCTTTCACTTCTGACGCGAGCACTTTAACCCGCGCAAAGGGAGGCAACCGAAATGACGGCGAATCGAGAGAAATCGAGCGAGGAACGATCGAAGTCAGGATTAGACAGGTAACGTGGCAGTCGTGCGGCGATGGTAGGCGAGCTTTGCCCGCGTAATTATCGTTTCTATGAGAGACGGGGACGGCAGTATGCGCGCAGCTGTCGAGTCCGGTCGGCCACCTCACAGACAGTCGAATATTTAGTGTCTCTATGAAGAGAGTAATTAAACCGGCCGTTGGCGCGTCTAATACTGGCCAAACGTGGCTTTGCTTTGGCTTTCTGCTCGTGTAGTCGCGAGCCGTCTCTGCCGCGACCGGTAGCCAGATTCGTAGCTTCTCTCTCGCGTGCGAGCGTTTTACAGGATGCAAGAGACTTTAACGGTACTCCTCTGGTCGTCTGTCAGTTTGTCTGTCCGTACCGTTGCCGTCGGTACTTTCGAGTCGCGCTGTCGGCTTCCAATTTGGCTTCCAGCCGATGCGACAAAGCTGTGTTCTGGTTTCATCATTTAAGTATAAACTCCTGTTTCGGCTCCACGGCATCATCTACCGAGCAAATTGCGCGGCGGTTCGCGTGCAACCACACACGTTCGTAGCTTCTGAACGATCTTCCTTTTTTCTTGTTAAGATCGTCGATATCGTCGTTAGGTTGCGGTGAAATAGACGAATTCATTGTGACAGAGAAATGGAACTTTTTATCGTATAATCGTCGTAAATTGGAATGGATAAAAACGCAAGAAAGGAATTTATCGATCACAATTTAATATGAATGTTCGTCGCTGCTGAAATCTTTTTCTCGTTGAATCGGGGCGATGAAGAGGTCGAGCCGGAGGCCGGGACTCTCAGAAGGTAAACATTGTGATTTCCGGCGAATCTCGATCCAATATGCGACCCGTGTGGCCTCAATCTACGAAAGAAAAACCATGGATGGGCAGATTGGACAGGACGCTGGCGCAGTCGGGGAAGATTCAGCCTCCGAGTCGAACAAACGCAAAGTCAATAATCCATCGGTGGAAGGAAAAGAGAGGAGCGTGATTTTTATGGGCTCGTACGACCATGTACCAACAATTTTCTCTTTTTCCTCGAGGCTGGTTCGCCGATGCGAAAGAAGGACGAGCGCACGAGAGACGAAGAGACGGAAAATGGTAGCCGGGCTTGCGGCCAGTGCCGCGAGAGCCGGACGAAATGAACCGTGATCAGGCCGATGCTCGTAGTTGCCATTCTGGAAACAAGCGGGAATTCTCTTACGAACTCGATCACCTCTAAGACAAAGAGAGGAGAAAGAGGGCGAACTCGCGCGCGTGCTTCGTACGTGGAAAGCCCTGTTCGTGGCACTCGACTCGCCGGAAAGGAACAACGGGGGTCGGAAATGAACGCCGGGAAATGGAGTTTTAAAGCCGGACGAGTGGAACGCAGTCGCGATCGAGACGATTCGTTTTGCACCGATGGGAAATATTTTTTAATCTCATTCCTGCCCCGTACGGTACGTTCCCGTCGCAGTACGATCGTAAAAGAAACGGGGAAAACGGGAAAACCTTTCCAGATAAAGTTTTAACGATGAGATATATTTTTTGCGTTGTTAGGAACTTTCATCGAAAATAATTTCATTGCCGAGATGTTTTACCGTGGCTGAAAAATTTTCTAATTTTTCCTCAAATGTACGCGGTCCTCCACTTCGCTAAAGTTCTCAAATTTAATCTGTTTCTGTACGGTCCATCAGTCCGAACGAACATAGCTACCTTTCCAATTCGGTCGATTTAGACAAACGCTTCCCATTTTCCCGTACTTTGTTAACGAAGTTTGTTAACAACGCGCGACGAGCTTCTGGTCGAGTTCGTTCCAATCAGACGCGGTAATTCGTTTCTCCGTAGGATTATTCCGACGACGAATGGATCGAATTTTAGCGAGCGAATCGACACAGCGGAGAAGCAAGGGGGCCAATCGCGGGTCGCGAATAGGGGAGATAGATTTATAGGGGAGGAAGTGACCGTGGACGCGCGGCGCGGAAAGTTTTCCCCCGGAAATCATTTCGCTAATTCGAGAGAATCGACGCGTACGGGGGAACGGCGTCCCGTCACCCTGGGAAAAGGAAAGTTTTATGGGCTGTTCGATGCGTCTCGACTACCACTTACCACCCTCGGCATTATTCATTTATTAATAGCCCATTCGCGGCTCTTCTCTCCCTTCCTTCTTCCCGACAGGCAGATTTTTCCTCCGAGAGTATTTCCTTAATAGGTTCTTACATATTTTCAATGGTAATAAAAGAAAATACAGCATCTATTGCCACAGGATGGATCGATCGATCGCAGTTATTCGCAGCGTGCCCTGGAGATAGACGCGAGGACATGCGCAATTTGATCGAGGAAGCTGCTGACCAAGACGCGTCGCGGTCAGTGGCTTAAACCCGCGCGTTTGCTAGGGTTTATTGAAATGTCCGGTCTTAGGTGGCCGCTGGTCCCTCCTCGGGTTCAAGACGGGAGAGAGTTGCCGAGGGAGAAACCCTCTCTGACCTCGGAATACGTAATGAGGACTTTTGATTTTCCCTGAGCCATGAACCGTAGGATAGAACTTTGGTTAGCTGAGTCCTGACCAATTGCGCGTATTATTGGACTCGAATGTATATCGATGATTCGTCTCGTTTCATGAACATCCTGCGGTATTTCAAAACTGTTTCCAAACGGATTTTGTCTTCCAAACGGAAGAATCGTTTCGATACGAGAAATTATGCAACGAAAAACGACTGTCTGGCGAGGCTCTAATTCGATTTTAGGCGATTCCGCTCTAATAGAGCGCCGTAACAAACTCAGGTCGAATGGGGTTATTTTAATAATGAATTAATCCGAGGGGCGTTATAGGCAGTGAGAAGACCGACATAGGGGTGTTTGCGGACGGTCCGTAGGGAGCATGGGTACCGCGTGGCCCACGTGGTACCCACAGGATAATTGGAGGTCACTGCGGTTTTAGGGACTCCTCCGGCCCCTTCTGAACCGTTCTACGTAAACCCTTACGTACGGGACAGTATGTACGGCAGTTCGACTGCTGGCATTATCCGGATTCCTGATTCGCTTTGCTGCATAATAATTAAGGATTTTGCGTGTCGTGATAGAGTGCTGTGCTACCGCGCCGGCGGCACAAAGCAGCTTGGTCGAAGAGAACCTGGCTGCGATCACCGCGGTCGAACTACCTTTGGCCAGATTGCCATCCTAACGATCTTCGGTGAGCGAACATTTCCTAGAAACCCGAACGGTAAATACACAATCACCGATACATTTTAATCCCCTGGATTCTCATTGAAGAATATATAGTGCGCCTGTCTGATCATGTTCGACCTTATCTCCTGGGATACGGTGTCTGTCAAGCAACAAACAAGGTGCCTGACAAAGTCTGTTATCGAAATTGCTAGACAATGTGGCGTGAATTTGGCAGAGAAAGTGACACAGCGTGAACAAAGGATGCAAGGAGAACGCGTGGAGGATAATTACGCGCACACCTTTTGGACTGTCGTTTTTCAGGCCTGCGGGACCGTCGTTGCTGCGATGTAAATATAGCTCGGCACGATGACGACCAAACGGCCGAAAAGCGTTTAATTAGCGAACGAGGTTTGATCGGATTTCAGCGAAGGTGCAATTAAATTGGCGGACAGACGAGTGACAGCAGCTAGGAGGAAACGAGCCACGGAATTATTTTGTTGCTGGCCCGTGAAACTATCGATCGTCGGTTATCGTTTCGGTCCCTTCTTCCTTCATGTTCTCCAGCGATGCGCGAATTTTCCAAGTTCGCTCCATTTACCGTCTCATACGGAACTCCGGAAATATACGCGATCGAACAAGCGACGGAGAGTCAATTAATCAAATAGCACGTATCAAACCATTGAAAATCCGCTCGATATTACATATCAAGTTTCCTCTGTTTTCGCCTGTATTAACGTCGCTCCATTATTCGATCACGTTGGCTCACTATTTCTGGACATATCTGCTCGTCGGTGGATTCGTATTCATTTAGAATTCGCGCATGAATTCTTTAAAGTTTCAACGAGCTTCCATTTTTAGATGGTAATGCGATTATTCTACACATGTCAGAGATCTTTCCTGACGTACAAAGATACGGCAGCAGAAAGTACAATTCGTTGGACGTGCATGTTCAAAGATAAGCGATACGTCGTCGTCGTCAAAAGTAATTAAGTACGCGCATTTGAAAACGGTGGGAATCTAACGCGAAAAAGGACGTAGAAAAACGTGACACGTTTAACGTTCTAGCGCTCAGTCGCTAGTTGAAATTATGAAACAAAGGGAAACTCGCTGCGTGGGTGGAGCCGCGGTGGAGCCTAGGTTTTACCTTAGAAAAGCGAAACGTTTTCACGCGTTACATCGGGACCCGCCTTTAACCGAGGCGAGGCGCGGCTGTATCCGTCGCGTGAAAAGTATTTCAAACTGAACTCCTATTTGATTCATCTCGGTCAAGCCGAGAAACCGCGTGCATTCTCCCGTGGACTGCGCCACGTTGGACAAACTAATTAATAATTACCACATACATCCAACTGCTCGTTCTTCTCGCTGCGTTTACTCACGTTTTCTAGCTGCCGGATGAAACACGAAGGAAAAAAAATCTGGGACACGCTCGTTTGCACGTCACATATCATCAAGCTCTTAGAATGCTGAAGTAACGTCGACGTGTCGATTCGGATTGAAGAACGCTCGACAGCCGTGCGTTATTTACGAGCTTCCACACGTACCTTCCATGCTCGTTCATTATGGATGATGTATCACCATGATCGTGAAACCTGTATTCCGAATGAGTTTCTTATTTGATTACGTCTATCCCGTTATCTAGTCACGAACGTATCGACTTTACCATCAGGGAAGATCCTTTTCCTATCGCTTTTCTCTCTCTTTCCTCCCACGTTTGTTCCTCGGGCTTTTCCACGGTTCCTTTTTTTTCCCCTAATTGCTCGGATAGTCTGCGCGCCGTGTTCGCGATCGTCGATATAGCTGAGCTGCGAGCCGATGGTCGAAGTTTTACGATACTTCCTACTGGAATTTCCCTGATCGCTTGTAAACTGGATTTTCAGCCGAGGCCACGTATCGTAAAACACGGAGAGCAGTTAGAAGTTGGGCGCGGGGGTTGTACTCTGTTTTATTCAGGGGATCGCGCACCTGTCTTCGACGAGTTTACACGTGGCAAGGGTCGGTAATTTTGGAGGAACAGTACTCGGCTCGAAAGAGGTCGCGCGCATTAGCACTTTTACCGCGTGAATTTATTCGAAATTTCATGGCGGCATGAGCCAAGGGACGCTGGCAGACGCTTTTACGAGCCTGTGAATTTATTAGGAACGTAAGAGGAGCGAGGGGGAAAGGAAGGATGGGAGGATGATGGAAGACACCGGTGGCCGACGCGAACCGCGTGTTCCACGCTGTTCGTACGCGGACGTTAGTTTTGACAGGCTAATCCGTAAAGGAACGCGTTCGCTTGACGAGCCGCCGAATTATTTGCCCGGCTAAGTGTATATTTTTACGGAAGCGGCTCGTCGCTTGCCACCTGCCGTTTGTCAAATGCCGCCATCAACTAATGACGGGGTGTGTTCGTTCGAACCGAAACTCGTAATCGCGGTCAAAGCGTTGCGAACAGCTTTTATTTTCCGCCAAGTTTATCGTTAATGAAACCTTTGGTAAAACGAGTACAGAGAATGAAGAGGCATTAGCCGCTTCATGGATAACCGACGTTTTCATAAGCTGTAAAAGATGGCGTATTCAATGACGAAATAGTGCAGCTACTAGATTCACAAGGTAAAAAGTTAATAATAAAGTGGACGCCAGGTGGCTCGCAAAAGTGTGTCCACAATTGTGGGAAGAATAACGGAATGGTGTACGTGATTGAAAGATCGAATGGATTATGTTCGTGCCAGTCGATTTACAACAATGTAGAGAGATTTATTCGGCGAAACAAAAGTCGTGGTGAAAACGCGTATCCCCGTTTGTCACGCGTTTTCCCTGCTACATATGAAGTTCTCGCGTAGCAAAAATTTATTGGCCGACCGGATTTCCATCGCACAAATGAGAAATTCCAGAGAAAACGACCGCGCCCCCTCTCGATGCCACGTAGAATTACAGTGAAATTCACGCAGCACGCTTCGTTCGTTCGTACACGATTCAATTGGCATGGTCGGGCTGAAAAGCGTGTCCGGGGGATTTAAATCGCGCACCTTGATTCGCGTGTGCACGGTTTCGTTTTAAACGAGAGGGCAGATGCTACCGACAATGCTTCTTGCGCGCAGACGCGCTTGCTCAGCATACAAGTCGTGTATTTCCCGCACGAGCTTCTATTAGATTCTCTCGCCGGCTCGTTCGCAAAGTTTCTATCGTAATTACCCATTCTAAGCGGTTTAACGAGCCGTGGTTCCACTAAACACCCCTGTAGCTACCATCTTGTTAGCCGACGAATAACTTGGCCTCGCGGCGCGTATTTGACGGCCGCGAACCTGCGCAGCTTCCTCTTGTTTCAATTTTCATTCCTCCAACGCTTCCTAAAACAGCAAATTCACGAAGGAGTTTAATAGCTGTAGATTAAGAAACACACTGATCGCTCAATTATACCCTTTCCTTCTTCGTGTCTTCTCTTTTTCACTCTTCTTCTTCCAGCTTTTGCTTCCTCTTTGGTTTTTAACAAAGCAATCGTAGACCGCCCAGACGAAGACTCGCGTGTACGACACGACGAATGAGAGGAACGATATATTCACTTTCTGGTAAATGACCGGTGGATGAATATTTCGGTGTAAACGAAACTAAATGTGACGAGATCCGACTAGCAGGTTGCGGGGAACTGCACGCCTACCGAGCACCGAGGAAACGTTGTTTAATTTCGGCAAACACGTCCGGTGCGTCGGGGCTTCCTGTGTATCGCGGGCGAGTAACACGATTCCGGACGGAAAGCAACCACAGTTCCAAACGGAATCCCTTCTGCGAATTTTATCGTCGTTCCTCTCATTCTCATCGGCCATTGGAGTAAGCTCCAACTTTTTATTTTATTTTTATTTTAACGAACCGGCGATCGGTTCTGTAAGCGCCATCTTTCATCCGAGAAGATCACCTTAAGTCGAATTATCGTGAGAACCAAAGTAAAATCAAGACTAATTAAAGGGATGGAAACAGCAAAACTTAATATGGAAAGTTGCGACACGTCGCGCAACTCCATGCTCGAGCATTCGACGATCACGAGTCCCTGGAGGGTCAGAGACTGCACGAAATGATCCAGCTCCCTTTATCTCTCTTTTCCTCTCTCTCCCACGCTCTCTCTCTCTCTCTCTCTTTCTCTGTGCCTGTCGCCCTGGCGCTCTGTCGAACCGGTGCCGCTTTAATAAATGTCCCTGACGCGTGGTCGGCAAGGGTACAAATCGCCTGGAACCGCAGACACAATGCTTAGTAATGGTGAGCGACGGGTTCGTGCAATGTCCCCCAGCATTACCGGTTCCTGGTAGCGCGCGCGATACCCATTCGTTATGTTCCTTGGCCGTGCCGGCGTGGGCCGCGCGAGTGCTCGTCCAGCGCGATTTGATTTCGGCGCAAATCGTTGAACAAACGACCTTAATTAATCCTGCTCGTTCGCCTGGCCATTGCTAGGCTGGCTTTATCGCCATCTGACGCGAAACCATCCTGGACCGTCATTCGCTTTGATCTCCAAATAATTGAGATTCTCGTGATTTGAATCGTGTCTCCTCGAAGTCTCTTGGATCGTTCGGAAATCTGTATTTTCTGGGAAACCTATCACGTTGTGGTTTAACGACTTTTTTTATTTTAATTCGTACGAACAACGTTGATGGTAACGCAGAGTGTACGTACAATGACGTACCGAGCCTCGTCGTCGCGAGAGGTTCGATGGAATTTCGTGGCGGCTCGAAATTCCTCGTGCAAACTCCTCGGAAACTCTCGAGACGTCGAGATGATAGGACGAGGCTGCTAGTAATACCATAAAACTCGATACGTGCTCGTGCTTATGGATTATCGATATTTACCTGGCTGGCGCGTACGTCTCGCCACGAGGGCCATTCCGCCCTAGATCCTGAATAAACAATATTCTCAGGGTTGCCGGAGAGTAAGTCGGACCGTCGTGTCGTCTTGGAAGCATTCATATGACCGTCACCTTCTCTCGAATTCCCTTTGAAATTTACTCTTTACACCGTCTTCGTTCCCTGTGCGTTTCAAGTTTATTACGGTGCATGTCGGTCGCAACAAAGCTGCTTGAGGGTATCTCCGGCGGCGAATAAAATAGCGCAAGAACCTACGGCGTGTCGTCCTTTTCTCGACTGGACTCGATGAACTTCAATCCTTAAAACGACTTCTCGGAAACGAGTATCCGACTCTCCTTCGAAATATCATCGAAATGTTAATTGTCATTTCTAACAAAAATATGGAAAAAAGAGTCGTAGTAGACGCCCGATCGATGTTTTTAAACTCTCTTTTGATTTCCACCGAATCTGCATACAGATTCTCCTCTCGTAATCTATCGTTTCTCATGGTCGACGAATAAAAAAAATTAGGGATTCGTTGGTTTGTGACAGCAGCGAAACTCGATAGAGAGAACGCGATAGAGAAGGGGGAGGGGGGAGGAGAGTCGGGCGAAATTGCGTTGCAAACGAGTAACACGAGTCGTTAGCGGCTAATCCAACAGAGAGCAGGAAACGTAGGGGACACAGGGGACCGAAGCACCGCGAATTCACCCCCGGTGTAGGGCTGGGTCGAGTTCAAGAGTTGCGCGAAAACAAGCGGACAGGTTTCGAGGGGTCGAGTAGAGAAAGGCGGCTCGCAGATGAGCGACGCGGACCGGTACACGGGGCAACGCGGGGACCAGCAACGTTGTTGATTCAAGTGGGCACGTGATAAAAATGACAATGATGAGTTAATGCAATAACTATGTACCTTCCGACCCTCGTGCACGCGGCTAGTCAAGCAGGGACACTCGTTTCGTTTGCGTTTGCTGGTGTTTGCCACTACACTACAAACTATAAGTATATAGTATTTGGCATAATGTATACGTTAACCGCAAACTTTCGATTTTGTAGAATCGATTATTCTCTGTCATTGGATCAAACTGCAATAACGCTTTACTAACTGGCTGGATGTCAAGAGAGTTGCATAAAAATTATTTGCTGTTGATTAATTGATTATGTTCCTCACTATCGGGTAGTAATATTTTAATACGATTACTAAAGTTCTCTTTCCTGCAAAATAAGAGTGTGTGCAGATGCTTTTTATTTTTAGGAAAATCCAGCTACCTTCCAGCTATTAGGTTGCCCGAAAAGTTTCTTTCGTTTTACGAGGAAATAACAGACGCGCAACGTTTCTTGTTTTATATTATTTTGTAGAATTACGTACGATCCATTTTGTTCTGTTGAGATAAACACCGCGACATTTCACGGGCTTGATTTCACGTTTGTATAAAGGTGCACTGTTGTAAAAAACACGTCTGCGAAAGAAAGACACTTTTCGAACAACCTAATACATTAATAACATTAGTTACTCAGTTCAGCAAGTTAGCGCGAAGTAGTGACATAGATGGCAGGGCTAGTTAATGTCTGCGGATCTGTTAGACCTTTCTCGTCCCGTTCAGGTCACTTTAGGTGCTCTCCTTTGCCACCGCTAGCACAGTTGGACATTGGTTCCAATTGGCGTTTCCGCGAATGGAGAGCGAATAATGGGCTCGGCAAGCGTCTCATCGACACTCGGTGCGCGACGTTTCACCAGAGCGGAGAGAATGGCCGTGGAAACAAAGGTGCGGAAATACTTCTGAAGGGTAGTATACTGTACAGACGCATCCATCCGGTGCACCGTTTTCCAATTCGAGCACGCGCGCCCTTTCGCTCTCGTCGCGTCGCTCTCCCTTTAGCCGGATCTCGGCTGGCGTAGACAGAGACGCAGGGAACCAGGGATCAGGGAGGGACTCGGATAAACCTCGGTGGCCATAGCCGATGGAAACTGTATTCCTGGTATTTAGCGCGGGCCCTACCAATTTACTTCGCGCGGGCAATAAACCCCGGCTAAACGGGATTAATGCCTGGCAGTCTCGTGCACTCCAACTTTCGATACTCCTCCCATCGTGCCTGCTATCGCACGACCGAAGAAACCAGTCCATTTTCACCGTTGTCCTCCTGGATTCCTTTATTTCTCTCTGACCCATGGATGCTGGATCGTATTCCCTTCTGCTATACGATTCGCGTCAAGCTTGACACGATTATGATATCTACGTTTCAGTTGGGGTTAGGTCCGTAGGATTTAGGGTGTCGGGGTTACATTGACACCTTATTAACCGGTCGAATAAATGTCTCACGTTTATACGAAGTATGTCATACATCGCAGCGGCTATGATCGAATTACATAATATTTTAATCTCGGTCTATTTTCTGCACGTTAGGCAGTTAAACGCTCTTTTAATCGAACAACTTTACATAAAATACTAACGGCTTAACGAAATCGGTTTGAACGTGAATTTGTAATTGAAAAACGCTCTCTGTAACTCAGACGTAGACTCTTTATCGACCACCACCACTCCTTCTCCCCATTCCTCTGTTACATGTTCCAACGGAATATCGATGGGCGTACAAAGGGTCGCACGGATTTCGGGCCTTGCAACAGTTTTTGGAGCTAATTGGCCGCTGGATGAGCGAGAACAGTGCGCGCTGACCGAGGGCCGGTGCATAATTAATCCAACGTCGGCTGACCTCGCGGTGCACCGACCACTGTTGCCGGTGTTTGCGCATTTTGAATGGCCAGTTGGCAGCGGGGCCGATAGCCAGTTTGGCCGAGAATACATTGACTTCTCTGCAGTCGACGAAATACCGAGGTTGCCCGGAGGCTTTCCAAATTGGCAAGGTGCTTTCATCCTCCATAGCCCTCTTCCCTCGCGGCCGTTCATCGACTGCATTGAAAATTTCAGCCGCGATTCCGTCTCGCTCGACCGCACGGATTTACTCGATTAAGCCCGACCAAGATTTCAGGACACGAGGTGAAAGTTTTGCCGAGCGTGGGTCGCGCGATCGTATTTTAACAGCGCATGATGTTGCGGTTGCTTGTTTATCGTAACGTCAGATGTAACGTAAACCTCTTCGATATAAATTCGTCGAGTAGCGAAGAAGAATTCCATCCTTCTAGAATTATGGAACAGGTTTAACGTGCGTGGAGGAAACGAAGCGAACGTTTATCGAACCGTATCAAAATCGCGGTATTTTTCGCCGGATCTTCGCGTTCGTTAATCCTCTTCCGTGGCCGAGGCGAAATTATTTGTTCTACTTTAATGATTTGCTCGTAAATAATTCCTTCTCCATTAGACGATCGTGAAGGCTATCGTGAAGGCGGTTGGCAGATGGGAGGGGGGGGGCGGAAAGGGTGTTTACCGAGCCGAGCTACCGGCGTGTTCTAAGTGAACGAGTGCACGGAGCGACTTCCACAAAGAGAATATTCATAAAGTCACCAAGACCGCCCTTGTCCTTTAGGGCGTCGGTGGTACAGGGTGGCGTCGGGTGGGACAACAGGATGGAAAGCAAGTTGTACGGGCTGGCTGAGCCGCTTAACGGCAGACGATACCCATCTAGTTCGCCTACCCCCTTGGGCCACCCCTTCCTCGCACAGCGGCTTCCCGAATCCTTCTTACCAACGAACCAGCTTTACCGATCGAACCGATCGTTGGCTTCGGATCTCAGGCGCATAATAATTTACGTCTGTCGTCGTCGGTGCAGCTGCGTGCCGCTGAAGGAAGTAGCGGCGTCGTTTCAACGACGTTGCGGAGTATCAATTTTATTGCAACGCGGCTGAGAGAGCGAAACTACCCCAGCAAGAGCCGATAAAACGCGCGCCACCGGCTGAAATATCGAGTCGCGCGTCGTCTTTATTAGCTTCGCTATCCTCGCTATCGACTTTGGACGTGGACGCGTGCACGAACCACGGACACGATTTTAACGAGTATTCCATAGACTTTTTGGACCCGTTGAAAGAGAGGGTGAGGCTGCGCGGTGATTTACGACAGGTATCGGGTTCGTTGTCGTTGTCGATCGGAACTCGATGGACACCATCGAGGATCGAAGATACAGTACGAGCACGGGCGAGGGTGAGTTACAAAGATCAAGGTCGGACAGACGAGCCACGGAGAGCGGGTTCGAATCAAATTTTATCGGCGACTCGTCCCGTTAACGCCGAAGGCCTTAGCCTGTTTTACATTTAAAACGCATTACCGCGTCGCTCGTTTCGAATCCCATGCGGCGATAAAATGAAATTAATGGTCGCGCCCGCCAATTCGAGATATATCGACGGAACGAGCGAAGGGGAAGCGAGACCGGCCTCTCTCGCGGCTCACGGACGCACAGTTTCGAGCGAAAGGGAGACGGAGGAAGAATGGAACGGGGGGAAGAAGAGGGAGAAACAGGTGAACAGGAGGCGAGATAACGGGAGATAGCGATCTCGCGCGACTCTTGACCGTCCTACCAGGAAAAATAGATTTCTTAACAGGAAATGAAAGAGCAGGCTCACGAGCTGCAATACTAAAGATTTCGACCTCTCGCCGACCGGTCGTGTTACCCGCTCGAGCGCGAACGTTCGAAGAAGCTTCGCGAACGTATGAAATTTCACTCCTCGTTACAGAGAAATTCTACAGACGGAAAAACTGTTTCCATCGATTCTACGGAAAAGTTCGCGTCGCCGAGAACCCAGGACGATCTGCTCGTTCACTTTCCCTGTTAGTATTTGCTAACCAGCTTTTTCATATTTGCGTTAGGACGTTGGTAGACTCGAAGGTGTAATACTCCCGAAGGTTTCGTTGATCTTACGATCCTATCACCGACCCAACGCGAGTTACTCGATTTAGGAATGTCATCTCTGTTCCGATGTTACCGGTTGGCGGGTAAAAAGGAGACCAGGAGGAACATTAAGTGGTTTGCTGGCACAGGTACGCGAGCACGGTTCAATCTAAAGACGAGCTCGGGCAAAAAAGAACGGCGAAAACTTAGGAAACAGCCATTTCCCTGCATTAGGCGAGGCGCTTTTTGCTCCAGGGGGTTGTAGCTGGTGGATATAGCTCGCGAGGAGGTAGGAGGAAATATGAGGGGACCCTCACGGTAATAGACGAGCACTATTAATTAGGTAGATTAAACTTTAAGTGCCCATCGTTAGCCGGGACTGTAGGTGGTTCGTTATCCTCTAAAGAGAATGAAGGAAAAAAAGCGGAAGAACGGAAAGGGAAAACAAAGTACACGGGGACTCTGTACCTTTCTCATTTTTCCCCTTTCCCTTCTCTCTGTCCATGTTGGCGTTTACGCGAAATGAGCGCAAGAAACGACAGAGGATAGGGGATACTTTGCTTGGGTTTTAAAGGCTCCAAGTGGAATAGGATATAAAGGACAATCGGACAGCGCGCGTAAACGTTGAGTATCGTTCCTGGTATGATCGAGGCCAGAAGAAAGATTCGTTTCCGGTTTAATTCTTTCCAGTTACGTAAAAGAGCCTGACAACGCATCGTTGGCCGGAATCGAGTATGATTTTTACGGAACAAAAGTTTCTGCTCGACTATCGCGTAAACCGGCGCAGTTTAGTTTTAAGAAAAGTAAGGAAGAATCCCGAATACGGTTGTTTGCTGCCGCTTTTTTCCTTCGCATCTCTCCCATGACACGATTGCTGTCTTTTTGTCTCTGGCATTACTTCTCCGGTTACCGGCGTCGTCGCGTTTCTTCCGTCCCCGACTCCCGCGGGACTTCCGGTTCACGAGCGTCCGCTTCTAATGGACTCCCCCAAGACCGACGTTCTTGTTCCGAGTGGACAACGAAAGGAAGTAACAGCTTTAAGAGAAATTGCGTTTGATCTGTTCTCGGTATCCACCGGCCTAGCGGCAAAATAGAAAGATCGAGAAGGCGGCGGCCTTGCTCTTCTCCTTCCGCCTCATTTCCCCGCTTCGTTGGTATTAATTTCATCCGTTGGAATTTCCAGTTTGCTTTTCCTCCAATTCTCTCCCTTCCACTCCCTTTTCCTTTGCCTGGCTTTCCCGGCTTTCGACCGACCTCTTTGATTTTCTTCGTGACTTTCCTCTAGCATCGCTGTTAGCCCGCTTTCGGCTCTGACAAAATTGGTTTGGTAGATTCGATTATTGGTAACCTCCTTAAATTTCCTTTTGATACAACCTGTACAAAGAAAAGGCACACTCTCTGCTTTTGCACGCCTTTCTGGCCATTCCAGTTAATCCTAAATTGTAGGAAAAGATGAACGTCGCGGATGTGATATTCCAGAGTCGTCTAGTGACATAATCGTTTGCATAGAAATCTTTTAGTTTAACTGCGTGATAGAAATCGATAACTGAGATGAAATCCGCGCGCTCAGTTTATTCGCCAGCTAATTGACGAAACTCTTCGTTCGTTTGATACTCGTATCGAAATCTTTGTATCAGGTAAACGTCCCGTACGTGTGTCGCCAATCTTGACACGGGTTGTCGAGCGTTCGAATAATTAAATATTGCGAGTTCATCCATCAGGATTCAGGATTTGCCAGGTGGACGAGGTCGGAATGAAAGAACGCAGGAGGACCGGGTGTATTGCCTCCGTCTCCGTTTCTCCAGTCAATAATCGATAGTGGGTTCGTATTCGCAGGACTGTGAACCACGCCACCCCTCCCCCGACCTTTGCCTCTTCCTCTGTATGGCCTGATGCCGGGCCCGTTTGGAACTTTAATAAAATATCTGAAATACCAATATTGTTTCACGCCAACGATCATCCCTGTCACTTGGAGAACGATTAAGCTCGTCCCTTGTATTTTATCTGCGCGTGTAATTTGCATTCCTCTTTTCCCTGCAGGTCTCACATCGCCGAGAAAATCATGGTATTCCATTCGCATGGTGTTTAAAGACAGCAAAATCACCGGTAGTATTTGCGCCGAAATCATAGATACGGTCGACGAGGCGGACAGAAACGACGAAAGCTCAAGCACTCTGGGAGTGGCCAGGCTATTACGGTGTCGTTACGGGCGAAGGAAAAGTGCTCGTAGACGGCGGAAGTCTGCAAAGTCCGCGCGGAGAGCAAACGGATCCTGTCAAACTTTGATTTTCAGGTTCAGCCGTCTGGTCCCGCGTTTGACATGAACTTTCTCCGTGCACCCTCGCACGCTCGTTTTGTCCGAGCAAGAAAGTGAAAAGACTGAGAAACGGACGAAGGGAAAAGTTCCTTCCGAAAAAGTTGAGTGCTCGCCCCGTCCTAGCAGCGAACAGAGGCTTAAACAATACCTATGTCATCCCGCCTCGATTCTTCGTCTATAGTTGAGCGTAATTCCACTGGAATGCTCGGGACACGATGCTCGGAATTGTTCGAAATTTTCAAACTCGAACAAATTTTCCTACCGCCCCCTCCCCATCTTGATTCTCGAGCAGTTTCGTGGATCGCGGGTGAGTGTGCTCGAGACTCGCTCAGCTTCATCGAGAAAGATTAATTCCTGACATTGTGTTTGCGTGTTCATCGTCGGTTATTATAGTTACACTCGAGATGAGTCTTGGTATACGTAGCTCGTCTTGGCAACAGTTATGGGATGCTTTTCGAGAACGACGCGTCTAGTGCCTCGAAGTACGTAGATGTATCGCAGATTCTTGCAGCGTCGAGTAGCAGTCGCCAAGCGTCCTACATTTATTATCTCGATAGAGGAATATCGCTAAACCGAGCGAAAACTGAACCCTCAGGTATCACAGGAATTCATCCTATCGTCATTAATTCTGCAGGATTCCCCAACTTAAAAATTAAACGGACAACTGTGTAACAGGGGGGAGCAATAGAATTTCTACCTTCTTTCTTTAAACGCCATCCAGAATCGGAGGGATCCAATTTAAAGACTCTGTGTTTATTCTTTTGCCGAGGCAAAAAGGATTCGCGACATGCGAAGAATCCGCTCTCCTTTAGTATTCCCTTTGCTGAAATTTTCCATCGAATCGAAAGCTAAAACGACCTCATACCGGTGACTTCTGTCGACTGTTTCTTGCCGTTACGGTAACGTGACGTTGGACGTTTAGGAGCGTGGGACGAGGGTCGCGCGGATTCTTTTGGACGCGTGTCGGTTGTTAGCCGGCGCAAAAAGTCGTCTTATGAACCGCGTGAGAGGGCAAAACAGTGTCGAAACGTCGTCACGCAGTCGGATAGCTGGCCACCGCCGACAAAAACGCTAGTTTCACGCAAACTCGACCCTTCTCAGACCAGGAACGGTCTGTTGGAAAACAATGCGTGTACGTTCTTTTCCGTCCTCTTCGTTTCCGCGTTTTATTTTTATCTTTTCTTTCCCTTCGTTCTTTTATTCTTTGACGTTTTTGCCGCGTCAAATCGGAGGCTATTCGTCGCTCTTTCGGAATCTGCTTGATCCACCACAGACGCGTCACAGATATTGTTCAACCGTGGAAAATGCACGAGGATTTTGGAAATTGAATCTTCGACGAGGTAGTTTCCTTTTTCTCTTTGCTGGTCTCGAAGTCGTAGAAACGATATCACAAGATTTCACCGAGATATACGGTCTCTTTGATCGTGAACACGGATTTTTCGAGATGTTCTACAATTTTGTTTAGCATCGAGAGAAAGCACGCGCCTGTCCTGACAACGGTCAACGTCCGAATAGCAAGAAATGCTAGAAACTTGCAGCGAATCGTTGCATCCGCTTTAATAAAGTTTGACGTAGGGCTGACATGTATCGACAGAGGGTTATAATCCCTTTGGCCGATGTAATAATACGGGCGAGTGTCTGAAAGACGCTTCTACAGCAGCTTTCACAAATACTTTCGTCTGGTCGTCGTTCGAATCTCAACTCTAAGCCTTTCCTCCCTGAAATAGTCTGCTTAGAGAGTTGCACGAACTCTCTTCTCTCGTCCAGAAGCAAAGGAACGCTCTTATAAGAAACAATACCTTGGTCGACTATGCTGTCTCCCGGTCGTTTAACTTCCTCCTCTTCGCGTCGTCTTCCCTTTTTCATTGCGATTTTATCCTCGATCTCGCGTGCGCGTTTCGCTACGTGCCCAGGACGCTATATTAATCTATCCTCTCGTCCGTGGTACCCGAGATTAAATTCAGAGTCCTCGGCTTGCGAACAGGCTCGGCGAATAATCTCAGGTATCTGCGTGAGTGCATGACCTTGCAACCGGAATTCAGGATTTTTTAAAAGAAGAAAATCGGATCGGACATAAATTTTTCAAGCGACGTGTCATACATGGAATTTCTTTTTTCTTTTTTGCAATATCGTATTGAGGCGCCGTCGGGCCCATCAATGTGTGACGTCAATCCACATTAGAGGCCAGATGTGTGCAGGTCCTCACCGCGTACCCTCAATTACTTCAAGGACCCATCATAAACTTAAACTTTTAGCTTATTAACCCTGTAAGTGTTATTGGTTTATGGATGGTCCTTGGAACAGTCCTTAGGTTTATTATACGTTCGTACAAATTACGGGGAAAAGCAAGCATTTGCCTAACGGGTTGGTTTTTCCCATGGACAATGTCACGTACGAGCCACGTTGATAGGAGGCTTCCTCCTCCTATCTTCATTTATTAATCGGCATCACGGATCGTTACCCTCACTTTTCCTAACGAAAAGTGTGAACAACGAATCCGCGTTGTTAGTTCAAAGGACACACGGAGATTTCCTCCGTAATAGTACGAGAACACCTCTGGACCGAAACTGCAAACTCTCATCAGTCAACATCTCTCAGATCAGTCAGGTAAACCGTGCTTACGAAGTTGTGTTATTCAATAAAGTTCGATAGAAAAGAAAGATAGTAGTTGTGTTACGGCTCAACCCTCTTGCCTTTAAAACCGAAGCCTTAATTTTACGTGACAAATGTATCGTCGGTCCTTCAATTGAATAGTTTCGTGGAAAAGGACTACGTGATCCTGGCCACGAGCGGTTGCGAAACACGCGCGTGGTGGGCCTAAGAAAAGACAGCGGAGAAGCCAGAGGGTGTGAATCGAGAAGTCAGATAATGTTGCTAGCGTTGTCGAGACAGCGTGGTCCGCGTGAGAGAGAGAGAGAGAGAGAGAGAGAGAGAGAGAGAGAGCGTTGGATGAATTGAGTTGTCTAGATTATAGTACGTTATTGCGATTAGTTCACGTTAAACAACCATCGTTCTTCTGTTTAATTAACATCTGTGCGATCCATTCATTGTAAATAAATCATAATCATCATATATAATATATTTACGATACTACAGTATCTATTCTATTAATTATGGGATCGGATCGGTTCTCCGAGCATCCGAAGTGCTCTTAGGACGCCCTTAAAACGACGTCATAATTATTATTTAACGTAAAAACGAAATGGGGTAGTATCGGTTTGCCCGTTAAGATGTAACGCGAAAAATCAGTGAAACGTGAAAATGAGGAGAGACGGTTTGAAATTGGGGAAGCGCTCTCGAAATCCCGCAGACTTTTATTTTTAATAGCATCGACGGTTGAAGAAAGTTGGGCGACCGAGTAAATAAGTGGAGATAGAAGAAATTCAACCCTAAGCCAGCCATCCCCTTTTAAATTCTCGAGGTGCTAGCACGTCGAGGGTGGGTGTTGGCACCTCGAGAACCGTATACATACTCGTATATATGCGTACATACACACACAGATATATACATATATATGCATGAAAGTACATATACGTGTAAGTATATGTTCGTATAAGAAGAAACGCAAATCCATCCTCTCCTCTCGTCTGGAATTCTCTTTGCGTGATCCCTTCTTTCTTTTTTCTCCGCGGGCGTTGCGTAGACGTATCCTTATCTGCCGCGGGAAAAAGGGAGTAATGGAGAAGGGAAAAAGAGAAGGATTCCGGCGTTCTCGCGACTCTCCTTCGCGTTCTCTGTTTCTGGCGAGGAACTTCGGTTATTTGACTTGCTAATGAACTGAAAATACTCGGCAGGATTGTGGGAAGGGAAGACAGAATCATCGCAGTCCGTCGAAGACCGGTTTCGCACCTTTTTCTCTTTCATTGGCCGCCATTGTCCCCTTTTCTCGGTTTTCTCACAGATCTCGCTTCCGCAAAATTTAATGGCAGCATAAAGCGCACGGATGCAGGTTAATATTCTGGAAAAACAAAAAACGCGACAAGTATCGTCGAGCGATTAAAGGGGAGAAAAACGCACCCTCAAGTATTTGCTTCCAATTAGTCGACACGTGTCGCATGCTTCGATATATTTATGGTTGTTTTTGCGCCCCGGAGGGACTAACCCTATGCGACAATAAGGGGCGAAACTATCAAAACCTGCTCACCCTATTCTAATCTTTCATGCACCCATGCTCTGCGGTTTTGACACGGTTAACGCGAGACGAAAGGAAAAATAATGTCGGAGTTGGTAGTAGTCGATAAAATTTACTCGATCCACTCGAAACTCCATTACGTTCTCGCTTCTTGATATTCAAATCGGTCGACACAAAGGTTGTTTCAAAGGCTTGGCAACCAATTTAAATTTGTCAATCGCTTTAAATCCTCGCCATTAATTTATGTTCCACGTTGGAACCATAGCCAGTAAGATTTCCCAGGCTTTAGTTAAAAAATTCCCAAGGACCAGGTCGGAATCTATTATTCGTGGTTGGCGCGCGCACGTAGGGGTGCGTCGGGGCCCCAGTCATAGGCGGGCTGAAGGGATGGGCGCGTTCGATGTATTATTAATCCTCGCCTAACAATGAACGCAGGACCAGCGGAATTCGCAAATTGAGTCCGCGAAGAGCATTTGTAATCCGAGGGCTGACGAGCCGTGTCCGGATAATTATTATTTCATGGATATAGGATCTTACGTTTCGTCCGAACCGCAAAAATAACGAACTAATTCCAAATCGTGCACACGGCCATATACAATGGCAGTCGTTGGTCTTCCGATTGTTCGTTGTCCGACAACAATGGCGATGTTCCGTGAACGCGCTCGTCCGACGCGAATCACCTAAGTAATTATAAATTTCGCGTTTCAAGAGTGTTACTCTCGTTAGTTGCATGTTCGTGAATATTAATACTCTTCTATTCTCTGGCTGCAGCCGCGAGAAAAGGGAGTCTCGACAACGCGACTTCGTTGTTATAAATAAGGAAAATCGCATCTCGTCCGCTGGCCGAGTTCGCTTTCTCGTCCTGGCACTCTCGCGAGTCCTAAAACTTTTAGAAGCTCTTTCGAGCGTTTCGTCCTCGGTGCTACCCCCTGTCGCACCCTTCCTTCGGCCGTTCTCTCCTTCCTTAAGGCCCTTCGCAGGGATGAATGACGTCCGTCGAGGGTGCACGGTATGAGATAACCTTTGCGCCCGATGGGCGAAAAAGTTAAGTGTATAATTACTTTAGGATGACGAAGCTCGCCGCTCGCCAAGAATTCGCTGACTGTAATTTAAATCGAGCGGAGGGTGGTTCCTGTGCCGACTACCAGGGGTAATTTGTAAATTCGTAAACGACGAGAAAACGGGTTCAATCTTGTTCTCGAATTAACAACGTCCCTTCGGTGTTCTCTGATTTCTTTATGCTTCCCATGTGTGCGGATTAATCGAGTCGAATCCGCGCGTACCATCCATTTATCTTCGTGGTCATAAACTCTAGAGTAGATTCGAAAAGTCGTCCCCCGTGATCACTGGCTCGATCTGATTCACGGTAGTCGTTTAATCGGAATAAAAAGAAGAAGACGAGTTTAGGGAACGATCTCGCCGGAGGTATTAAAATGTTAATAAGATCGGACCGATCTAATTGACGAACGAAAGAAAAAAATGGCTGGAGGCGAAATTTTTGACCCACTGTTCAATTCCATCAGGCTGCTTCTCGTCCGGGCTCCGTTCCTCGTCGACCGTAAGCCGTTTCCTCTCGAGAATAAGCGCGTCCATCAAACGTCTCGTTACGACGTAGTTCCTGTACCGTTCCACCCGCCGCGTTCTTCTTTTCTTCCTTTTTTTTTTCTCTCCACCCTTCCTCCTCTTCTCTTCCCCGTCTCTTCCTTTCTTTCGTCCACGTGGAAAGAGAAAGAGTATCTTATCTGTAATGAAAATGACTAAAATAATTTGACGTGATCAGAGAAGGAGACGCAGTTAAATTAAACCCTTGTCAAAGGGAAACTCCGCGACGCGGCGATTTAATAGAACGAAGAAGAGGAAGAAAGGGGGGGGGAGGAGAGAGAACAGAAAAAGGAAACGTGCAAACGAGAGAAATAAAAAGAAAACAAAAACGACAAAGTGGTTTCCGTAGATAGTTGTTTCGCGCGATGATTCGTTCCGGCCTGCCTATGTTCGAGACGGAAGAAAAATTTACGTGCAATTGTAATTGCACAGCCACCGGTAATGGATGCTTTATTTATGGGTTAACGGATGCGTACGAATGCTTTCTGTACGTTATTAGCCGATAATTAAAGTCGCAATTGTTGCGCGGGTCTCGATTCCTGGAAATATCTTTTATGAGTCTCGCGATACGAGACTCATCCCACTTTCTCTTTATGTTTCACAATAATCTTCGGCATCGTCTCATTCAATAAAAAGCAACACGGTTTACGCTTCGCGAGATAATTTTATTCCTCGTCCCGCGTTGCGCCAAGGTACAAGTCTTCCCGTTTCGACTAGAAACCAATAATTTGCCGAGTGAAGCCAACAATAGGAAATAATCCTCGGACGCAATGAATTTTCAACAGGTTGCCCGTACACCGCGCAAAAGTCGCTGATGTTACCATTGTTGCAATGGATTTCCTTTTGCAAAACGGATTCACTTTGTCATCGGATTTGCGAATGATGGACGCCATCATTCACGAATCGCTCTAGCCGCTTTTTGGCTGTATCGGATGACGCTTGATCAAGGACAAGCCCGAATCCGCCGGTACATTTTCGAAAAAGGGAAAAATCTGGGTGGAACGACGCGACGAAAGCGCATACAGTGCGCTTAACGGCACGAGGTATAACGGGAGAAATCCCATCAAAGGCAGCGTGTAATTTTGGAGCGCGCACGCACGTACACTCTCTCTCTTCTCTCGGTCCGGTCGCAGCCGATCGCACAGGCGCGCTCACACGCTACCCCGGCCATTCCTCTCCACCGGACATCCGTACAAAGTAGCAGCTTGATGGCCAGCCCGGCGACGTATTACGAGACTCCGGGACGTTAAATTTTTAATGGCCGCGGCTTAATTGTGCTTTGAATCCGAGCGGCGGTCGCGAGCCCGGCCAGAAAGAACTGGCAAATTAGGGGTGGAACGAGATGGAAAAGGGAACCGAGCGTTGCTCGTCCGGCTCACGGCCAGGACTCTCTCTGATATTCATGCATAGATGAAATGTACCGAGAAGTAGAACTGCTTCGGGCCTGCTCTAAAATGCATTACTGAAAGAAACACCGCTGCGTTCCACCTACCCCCGTGTCGAGAAACCGGCCATATCGAGATATCGGCGTTCGAAATTCGCTTGTAAATTTCCCATTCTCCAAACCTCTTGCGCCCTCGCGATTCGTTCGCGTCTCGTGAATAATTTTTTGCGAACAATCTCCATGGCGTTGCTCTATCGATATTCTACGACGAACCGACGATACCAGAGGAACAGCAAAGTACTTATTCGTACAGAGTGTTCTTGGCAGACAGCTCGGCGAATCTCGTTAATTACAGCCGAAACAGATGGCCGCTATTTTCGACACGGCTCGTTGGACCGCGACAACTACCAACTGTCCGGAAGAATCGCGACAGGAGTAAGTTTCTCATCGATTTTCTCGTAGCATAGCCGTTTTCAATCTGCCCAGCTTCCGGCTCGTGGTACTCCTTTTCTGTTCTCTTTTATTTTCCCGACGACGAGCATTCGAATTTGAGGCGAGCCTCGCGTTCCTTTCGCCGCACCCTTCTCTCTCTCTCTCTCTCTCTCTCTCTCGTTTTTCCACTATTTGATTTCGCCCCATGCGCGATGCGGTGCGCCGAAAGAGAGAGCATTCCGAACAGAAGCGGAAACTTGCATTCCTGGAAAAAGGATTTAATTACTCGACTACGAATGTTTCGATCGAATGCGCTGGCAAGAGATTGTCCGTTGCTCGCTACTCCATGAACGTGTATATCGATAATTCTCTTGTGTATTTTCGTTGATCGTTTAATAGTTCTCTGTTATAACGCAGAATGAGAACAGAAACGTGACAAAATGAGAACCACTGAAATATCTCGGCGTTTCATTCCGCGAACTAACAATTTTTCCCCAGCGTGACGCATTTTCGCGCAAGTTTCTTCCGGCTGGTCAGGGCCTCGGATCGACGTGCTCCAACTGAAGAGAGTCACGTGCCGAGGAGACCGTATTCCCCGGGGAAAGTGGCTCTCGCACCTGAAACAGTTCCCGCATCAAAGGCTCACGCGACTGTGATTGTTTCGTCACTCGAGCGCTGCGAAAGCCCTTCAACCCTCGTCGCGGGCTGACGACTCGTGGTGCGATTGTACGCGTCGCATCCCGTGGCTTGCGACAGTTCTTCCAGGCCACGAATCAAGTGTTTAGGATATAAAATTATCCCAAGTTGACGGTACGGACAGCGTATTTGCTATTTTTCGAGAAATTAGAATTTTTCCACATTGCACATTATAAAGTTTACAACTGGAACCACGTCGGAAACTTAATTAGCATTTTAAGCGTTCGACGAGTTCGCAAATAGCAAACGACGTGCCATGAGCTTCGACACCAGTCGAGAACTCGACACTAGATCACAGGACGATGTCGCTAACTGGACGTTACGCTATACCCTGGACCAGGTACGCACAACTTGCGAGACACCCGCAACATTTCGATAGTCACTGTCATTGAAACCGTTGACAAAAGCACAGCTCATAGACCGACACATAAAATATAAGCATCGGGCACTTGGAGAATAAAGCACTTCAAAATATACAAAATCACAATCGTAATAGAACTCTTGAATCGACCCTCCACCCTGAGCGTTAATATCGTTCAAGGTTCGCGACCCCACGGAACAATTTCAATTTAACCGATCGCCAACTAGTGGGCAGGACGCAACAAGCTGTTCCCTGGTTGCGAGCGTATTTCTTCGAGCTTGCGGTTTTCATAGCCGCATCCTGATTCTCCGCGATACTTAAACGAGGTCTGAATAATTTAGACGGGTACGAGCGCGATTAAATTAAAGAAATAAAAAGACAAAAACAGTCTTCGGATAGTTGTAACGCGACGTCATCACGGAGTTTTAACCTTTCCGCTTCGGCAGTCCAGTCCGCCGAAGTACTGTCACTGAACGGAAACGCGCGCAAGAAATACGCACAGTGTGCGTGGTTGCTGTACACATATTTTCCTGAGTCTTAAATAACAATAATTCTTGTAAGAACCGTATATGAAATATCGTTTCACTGCCAATGGATTTAATAGATTTTTTAGCATGAAACGGTATACGATCGTTTGGACATTTCAAATATATTGCGTGAAACGTTTTGATGTTGCTTCAACAATGAGTAACTTTAAAAATTTTTAAAAATCTGGATGTCGGATATATGGGGGGCCGGACTCAGGAGTCGTCGCGTATATGCGGCGCTCGTATCTACAGGTCATCTTGCGGATGCCGCCTATAAGCGGCGCTCGAAGCGAAGGGGTTAATCATAGCCTTGCGAAGTCATAATTCACCCGGTGCTCTCCCTCGAATAAGAGAAACCAACGTTCGCCTGTTAACGAGCACAACCGGCGTCCACGCTCGTCGAGTATGTCTCCAACTTCGCGAAAATAGGTCCTCTTGCATTGGAGCAACCGCGACCTTAACTGTGAAAATCTTCTTCGCACTTGGCCACGAGATCACCGTAGACGCGTCGATTCGCAACCGTTGGCTATGGTTTGTGAATCAACACTCGTCTTATGGAACATACCATGCATGCAGCAATTCGTTGGACGTTCTTACGCGCTTGGGGACAATTTTTCGTCCGTTTTACAACATCCTATTGCTGCTCTCGTCGAAAATTCCCGGCCACGTACCGAGTGTACCTTGGGCTTGTTGTTCCCGGTTGCTCGGAGATGTAGCGATAATGTTTAACTCGGCGTCTTCAGGGAAACTTTAGGAATCGTAGAAACGATATTTCGATTCCACGGGAGCGATTATCTTCCCTCTTGGCGCGCTTAATAGCGAGACGTGTCGCAAGATTGAGCGTGGGGGATGAAAGAGCGGCGGAAAATTTCGCCGATACCAGGGTAAGGCAACACAACAGGAAAGTGCCACTGAAGGGTAAAGGTAGTGCACCCTCAGGTGTTGTTCCCGGTCGGTGGCAACCCTTTCGGGGTAATAATCGGGAACGATACCCCGGAGAGGCGTTCGAGCCACCGTGTATTAGAACGAATGGTAATGATGGAGCGGTGCATACTAACGATGTTTATTATTCGAGTTCTGAATGCTGACCCTATTCGATTCTCTGGTCTGACAATCTTCTTACGTATCAAGGTACTTCTTTTGATTGAAATTCAAAGAGAGCCTGTTTCTTCAGAAACCACGTCTTCGACTAAACTTCAAACGATAGACGCTAAATATTCTTCTGCTCTATCAAATGGAAGAGAGATACGAATACTCGAATAATCGTCATATTATGTACACTAACGACGCTAAAAACTCACTTCATTGACAGCGATACGAAACGAGGTAAAATCCTGCACGGTAAACGCGCCTCTCCGTGGTCTATCTATCGTTCATTACCAGGATACCAGGTAACAACTCTTTAACGCAGGAGTCAAAGAACGAGCCAGTAAACGTTGGCGATAATACGATCTGAAGACAAGCAAAGATTAAGATAAAGCCGGTTAACGGGTGGAAGAAGAGGGTTCGTTACTGGCTGCTTCCAGGAAGGTTTCGAGCTCGCGCTCATAAATCCAATATAATTGGAAGCAATTAGAACGTATCGAGGTTTAGATATCCGTGGCGGATTTCTTAATCGGTGAATTTAATTGGGGAGGAAACGGAGATGGGGTAAGATAAAATTCTAATCGACGTGCGACGCGTACAGTTTCGGCTGCATTTTCCGTAGCCGGTCACCGAACTTTATTTATAATTCAACGTTGCCCGCGGTGGCGGCGTATCCACCGGATTTAACTCGTCGACGATGACAACGACGACGACGAGGTCGTTGGCATTCCGTGAATTATCGAATATCGTGGTCGACGAATTCGTGACGAATTCGTGGCGAGTAGCAACGATCCAAGTGAAGAAGCTGCCGAGGGAAGATCGATTTCCAGAGATTTGACTCGGTAAGCTGCATGGATAGGGGTCGTCGATGGGGCCAGGGGTTGAGCAGATTGGAGGTAGGGTACGTTCCGTCGCGGCCCACGAGGATGGACGGAATTTAGATTGCTTATTAAACGACGAATAAATAACCGACGGCGAGCCGACGACTCGACGGAGTTCTCCGTGTCCCGGAAATTTCTTCGGACGCGCGAAAGAAGTCGTGACGTTCGATTTCACTTTACTCTTATTGCTTTACCGGGTTGGAAATACGAAGTTCGGGGCCTACTCGCGGTTTATTCTTATCCATTGTTAGGGCAGCGGTGGCAATGGAAGGTTAAAGAATGTTTTCGGATTACGTCGGTCGAGTAAGAAACGCATAGCCGTTTCTCAGAATTGGCTTTCCCATCGTCGCAAGACAGACCGCGATATATCACTAAAACGGTTTGCCGAAATGCGTTTACGAAAGACTCGAGATTTCTCTTGCGTGTCGAGAGCAGACATTTTCACCGTGAAAATCGGACTCACGGATTTCCTGGTAAACGACAAGGTAAACGTTCCTTAGTTCAGCATACCGGTTATACGTTTCCGGAAAGAGGCAAGCTAGAACGGTTGAGGCCTCCGTGAAAAAATCTAGAAAACGCGGTCCGTGGCGCTACTAAACTACAATTTTAATTTGAAAAGCTCAGACGAGCTTCCAGCCCCTTCCATGATCCTCCATTGTACCATTTCCAGCACAAAGGAAGATGAAACCGGCCTTATTGTTCACGACCGTACTAACGCTGTTAATACGCGCCTGCTATCGTTCTACGTCCATTCCCGATGCTGTTTACTAATCCTGAGAAGTAACGCGGTTCTCGTGAAATCGTTCGAGGAACCGACGATTCTCTCTGCTCTTTGATTCTGTTTCGCTGGTATTTCAAATTCTTTAATGGTTTAATTCCATTCTGTTTCCTTTTTTCAGTTGTCCCTTCGTTTCTGCTTGTTCGGAATCTGGTGGTTTTACGCTGGAACGCGAAGAGAAAGTAACCACAGTTACGTAGAGAGAGGTGGGAAGGTTCTTATCGCGGTGGTAGTTGAAATCTAGGATCGATACTCCTCCGGTCCATCTCGATTTCATACGATTCAGTTGAGCTACCGCTTGAGCCACGCTTCATTATTCACGAAAAGACATCCGTCCCGCGGAAATAATTCACGAAGCCGGCTGTGAGAATTCAAATCGCGAAGGAGGATCCATTAGGTCCGCTCTAAAATTCCGAATCGATCGTCTGGCAAATTTATGTGATCCCATTCGAGCCACTACGGTTTTTGACGTCCCTCCATTGTATCGTGTAGCCGCGTTCGATGGCGTCCCTTAGATGTGTCATTTCTTACGTTCGATCTGAATTTTCCCCGAAGAAAAATCTTAGACCGACAACTCGAACTTCCTGCCATTTCTCAAATCACGAGTCTTTGTCCGTATATCGAATTCTTTCCATCCTTTGGCCAAACTTTTTTCTTATTTTCCCAATTCTTTTTTTTTTAAACAAAGACATTATCTATTTATCGAACGGCTAAAAACACAAAGACTCGTTAATGCGCGAGCTGTGTATTGCAAATTTTCTAAACTTGAGAGATTCTCCGCTGTCCTTTTTACTACCCAGCAAGAATTCGATACCATTCTTCGGTGGTGGTGAAAATATCCGTTTCGCGGCGGATAACACGCCGGTTAACCGTCGTGACGGTTAGCCAGGAAGTATCAAGGATGGAGGGAACGGTAGCCTCCGACGCTCTTCTCCGGCTGCTTTTGTGGGAAATAATTGAGACATGAAATACCGACGCGGCGCGCGCGGGTTTTGACGTAAGCATTCCATTGTCTTCCGCCGCCTCCTTTAGAGCAGGCGAGAGGATATGAAAAACAGAGAGAGGGCTGCAGCCGCGGAGAATAAAAGCCCTCTCTCGGTGGTGTGCCTTAACCGGGGGGTGGAGGAACAAGGAGAGACAGAGAAAGAAAAGGAGAAGACCTTCCAGTCGGTGTACTGCTCGACTAAAGAACGCTGGATTAAAGCGCATCGTTAGTGCATCCGTTGCTTCTCATGACTCTGTTCGCCGGTCGTTTAAACATGGATTATAAAGTTTATCGGTCGTGATCCATCTATCGGATCGAGACATTCATCGCCAGGCGAATCCTTTAAATCGATCCATCGCTTGAGATTAGCAAAGAAATGTCGGTTCGTCTGACAGAGAATGAACTATTTCTATTGCCAAAGAAACTATTTCTATCGTAGGAGATACGGAGTTTAAGAAATTTAGAAATTCTTCTGGAATTCGAAGAATTATTCGAGATATTTTGGATGAACCGCAGTGTATCTCGTAGAACGCAGAAAGGAAGAAATGGGGAAATTTATCCGTCCGTTGTTTCTTCCTTTCAGTTGCCATTTTTTGATCCTCGGTACGCCGGTAGGAATCGAGCAGACGTTGCCGCAAAATGAAAATAAGAGTAGCAGATAAAGTAGGAATGAAAATTATTTCTGGTCGGTGGAGCGTGCTATGGCAACAGCATTGAACAAGAATCGCATGTAGAATGTTAGACATGCTCTCTCCGAGAACGAAATACGGTGGTCGAGATGTCAAAGTTTGTTTAAATAATATATAACGATATAATCCGTAGTCGGTGTCTGGAGGCCGACGCGGGAAATGAAAAACGGGCCGGTGGTCCCTGTGCATTACTTCGTTAATTTTAATTGCTCTGGCAACTCGTAATTCTGGTTAGTTCTATGCCCTTCTTTCCCTCTTTTCCTGCTCCCTTGAATAGCCGAAGAACTAGTTGCCGCGAGAAAACAAATCGTCATGACTATACCGAATGCCGTTAATACGAAAGAAAAGAAACGAACCGGTAGGAAGGAAAATTCTCGTCGATCGTACCGATGGTTTGCTAACGAACGAATCAGAAATTTGTGAAATTTATCCGATTCTCGATTTTATCATTTATTTATAAAACGATCATCGAACAATTCGATCGAACACTTTCTACTTGAAAAAGCAACCGACTACGTGTAGTCTGAAGTTTTGTAAAAATAATAAATTTGAAATTCGTAGGAAAAACAACGCGCGGAAAAGGGAACAATAAAAGTAGTATAGAATAACACGATTAAAAGTAGAAGATGAAATACAGAAAGCTTGATCCCCGGGATCTGGTGTCTCGTTTGCAATTTGCGGCTCGCGCTTCGAACACGAATTTGCGGCGTGTGCTCGTCCCAGCAACCCTCGTTGCATAGACGTGTCTGGGGTGCATCGGTGGCTCATGGAAACTCGACACTCGCCGCTAAATACTAGCCGCGCTCGATATTCGATATTCGTCGGTCGCATTATCCGCACGCGCATCTGCTGAAATCCGGAAACCAGCGGCGTGCAAAGGGATGCTCTCGTGCGTGCGGGGGGTGAAAAGTCAACGGGCGAGGGGCGGGAGGGAGAGGAGAGAAGAAGAGAGGCGGTTAGAGAGACGAGCGCGTTCAAAGTGGCGAACTTCAGAAGTACGGAGTGGCGAAGTTTAAAATACGTGTTTTCCCGGCGACGAGTTTACAGGGTGACTTATGGGGACGCAGTTGGTCGCGTCTAGATTCGGGGAAGATATTTATTTCGACGGTGTTTCGAGCTATCGTCGCTGTCGTCACTGCGTTTCAATCGAAAAGTGGCGCGTTGTAGACGGCAGGAAAAGCGAGGAAAACGAAGAGCCGTCGAAAACTGGCTCAAAGGAGCCGCGAGACCGCGCCAGACGACGTCGACGACATCGCGCGCGTTATTCCCGCGCGGGCACCGACAAATCCGCGCACGTTCGCCGCAACCTTCGCTGAGCCAGCGTGTACGGATGCGGGTAATTTATTCGCCTGTACAGAGAGTCGATTGTCTTTCTCAAACGAACCGAGTTGCTATAGTTGCTATATTTAGGGAATCGTCGGTACTAAGACTTCTGACCTTGCTCTCTTTCGACAGTTGGCTTCGAATTGCGTTCGAGTTTGCTTTTACGTTTTGCTATTAACGAAGCAACGCTGCAATGCGGCGGAAAGGGAATTGTTCTTAGTGTTACGACCATTCGTATCTTGCGAATACGTAGGTACACGGTGAAAAAAACGCCTATTTAATTCCGTTTTAATACATTTGCAATTTTTGCGGAGTCAAAATAGGAACAGGGTATAATACCCACTTCGTGAAAATGGACGGTCTTCGTTCAGATTTATCAAGCGGCTTAAACGTACTTTTGTCGACGATTCCTCGACCAGACCGGCAATCTCGTATACAAATTCCGTGGAGATCACGTCATTCCGTGGCTTTCGCGATGGACATTCGCATAATTCAAGTGGGACGAGCGCATCTGCGCACGTTAGAGCGTGCATTGCCTACAAATGCGTGCGATATGGTTGAAATTCTGCCGAATGCGACCGCGTTCAACCTTGTTCCGATGCGAAGCGGTTGCGCTAATTTCACGGACTTGTTGTACACAGTCTGGACGATTCCAGAGCAATGTCAAAAAATCCACGCGAATGTCAAGATTCAATTGATTCTTTCGAATCCAAAGTAAAATAATTGCTAGATCGTTAGTAGTCTAATAATGTCGAAGTTTTTCTTGTTTCTATTTAATGGACGATGTTAAACCGTAGTCGACCGTAAGCAGTGCATTAATTAAGACTATTTATTTTTACGACAGCCTGCTTCCTAACATAGCAACCGTGTCAGAAACTCCTTAAATACAAGGTACACGTAATTTCGACTGGCAAAGTATTCAACCAGGTAACGCGTGTCTGTTTAATTACGTCTGTCAGTTTTACGCGACCTTCCAGAACGGGGTTGTTAAAAATTTACAGCCTGCGAAGGGAAGCGTCCCGGCCGACGAGGCCAGGAAGTACCAGGTTAACTACTATGACTCGGTGCTGGCCGACTTTACGCCGTTCAATTATCCACAGTGTCGGGACGTTACGGGGTAATATCGCGGAGGTAAGGGGGTAGGTAGGCGGAAGTTTGCGTTAACGCGAATACCAACGTCGGCGGGGGTGCAATGCGCTGCAAGCCTTGTACATCAGTTCGCGACCAAGCACAAGGACGACCATCTTCCACCACGCCCGACGCCTTGTATATGTTCTCATTTTCGTCAGATAAACCTCCGACAAACCTCTTAATGCCAAGCACAGTTCGTATTTCGGAACATCCGCACGGTCCGCTCGTTCTGGTTACTAGACGTATTACGTTACGTTGAACAACCCCTGACCGCTCTAACGTTTGTTACTTCGAGTATCATCCACAGCTTCCAATTCGTGTAACATTGTAGCGATCCTTCATGGATTTCGAAGAAGTTTGACTTTGAATTTGATAATTCTTCGTCGAGACACGATATGATTTCGTTAGGTTCCTCGATCTACGAATGATTCTGGTTGTTTATGATAGATTTCGATGATCTCTTTTACCTTCTTGAATCTCGATCGCTTGTAATATCAATTCGGTGAGTCTCGTAACCTTCGAACGACCTCTCAAAGTGTCAATGACTTGACCTCGATGACTCTTCGCCTTTTATCGTATCACGATTACAAGGGTCGAGTCATTCGACTTTCGTCTTGTTTTTATCGAGTCACTACAAGTTACGTCATGCTGGAAGTCAATGCCATGCACCTTCTACGTTTCTCGTGTTTTTTCTTCAAGCCGCCGCTCGAAACGTTAGAGGGTGCGCCAGGTTCGAGGAGTGTGGGTTTGTATTTGCAGGAGCGTGGGTCGCGTGCCTGGTGGCATAACGCCAGCCGTACATCGGACACCCCTTTTCCGAGCTTCAAACCATTGGAGACGATATCGAGGTGCGCGTGCGTATCGTATATCATTGATAAACGTCCATACCGAAGCTCTTGCCGTTATCTTACCGGGAGTTTCCCCCGCGCAGGTCCCGGTCTCGATCATCCCGTCGCACGATTTCTGTATCGCGATCTCTCGCCAATGCGAGGCACGCGGGTTATTCCACGCTGGCCAACCCCTAAACTCCGTTATTATCGCTCGACTTCGACAGGAAATACGATAGAGCGATCGTATCTCGCGATAGAGAAGATCGAAGCCAGTTTGATAAATCGCACTGGCAACGACGAAATCGAGAGTGTCGTTCGAATGGATGATTTTTCCGAGTGTAAAAGCGAGAAGCATTTAGGAAATCTCGTGGCAGCCTCTTGTCCGGCTCGCATCACGCCATGGTGTTCCCCTAATGGCGCATTAACGTGGCGACCGCACGAGTCTAAAAGGTGCTCTACCGGCAGAGCATAGCGACGAAGAGAAAGAAAAGGAAAAGTAGAAAAGTGCCATGAACAGGGGTGGAGGGTGGAGATAGACAAGACAGACAGATAAGACGGGAAAAGCAGGTTGATATTCCTCACGTGCTACTGTCGTGAAGTAACGAGCGCATTTGCTCCGCTACTACGACCAAACACGAAGCTTCCTCTTCCATCGACATTTCCAAGTTTTCGTATCTCGCCCGTGGGATTTAAAGGGCATTCGCCATAACGCTTCGTCAACGGCGACTTATACATCATTGGTTCTCGCCAATAAATCTATAGGAGTTTGCTCTTTTTAATGAAACAAATCGACAGAGTAGATATTCCAACAATTCTAGACTCGACGGCTGCGCCGCTTACTTTTAACGCGATTAACCCCGATCACGTTCCTTTTAATCTACCAGCCGCGAAAATCGCCGTATTCCCGCGTGATTCTACATACATTCCGCAGAGAGCGGTTCGTTAGTTGCAGCACCGAATTTCTCTGTCCCTGGAGTGCTCCTTCCACTCAACGCGTCGTTCTCTTTCCAACGAATCGACTGCAGGCTACCAACCGTAGACCGATAGTCTGTCGAGAGGGTGGACCGGACAACGTCCAGTAGCCCGGGGTGATACTCGCAGGCCTTGATACCGGCTGGTGACCAGCTAGCGCAGCGTTCCCTGGTTCCCAGGACTAATGTTCCCTCGGGCGGGAATCCTGGTATCTGTGTACACCCAGTGAACTTGTCGTGTTCCACCTCCGCGACCCCTCCGCCACTCTCTCTGCTAGTCGTTATAATAAAGGACCGATCTGCGAGATAATTGCACGCGGCTCGTCGTAAAACGCTTTACATACGCAGTAAAAGAAACGTTAATCGCAGAAGCATCTGGCCAACGATGAACGACTACCTCCGCTTTTACGTCGCGTAATCGAGTTATCGGGCAATAAAGCGGGAATTAACGCGTCCTTCTTCTTCTTGTTTCAACCCTCGTACTCTGTGATTCCTCTCTGATGAAACAATCTTTTTTTTTTTCACAGCATGCAATCGGACGAACACGAGCGTAAGAGGGCGTGGGATTTTGAACCGAGGGCGATTTAAGAGACTTTTCGTGCATGTTATGGGTTGGTAGATACTTGAAATTGCCGTAAAAAATTGCAGAAAGCAACGAAGCGAAGATGAAGAGCAGCGGAGAAATTTCTTCGGTCGAAAGTAAATACGGAAGGTCACCGAACCGAAAGGGTCAACGCCCCGCATGGAAAAAGAAAACGAAGGCTCGCATCTGAATGAGTTAAGGGCAAACCCCTTCGTTACGAATTTCCGTTGGGACTGCCGGCGCATAGATATAGCTTTTTTCTCTCTAGTTTCTCCGCAAACGAGGCAGGCAAGACCGCGTCGAACGTCTGAGCAGTCGCGACAATTTCGCGATTGTCGCGTCGATTAGCTTCTCGAAGAAAGCTCGCGCGGTAGGCGTTGCGTAATTTTCCGGCCAGGGGGATGATTTTGACAGGTAAATTCGACCCGACTCTTTGATTTCGACTCTTTTTCGACGACGGTCCAGTCCAAGACTCTCGGAGCAAGACAAGCAACGAGACGCATATATATACCTGCTCGCATATACGGAGAAAAATTGCGTTCGAATTGGCCGCTGGGACCAATGTTTTTAACGATTAAGAGAAGAGGTGGAGCTCCATCGAATTATGGGGAGGGGGGAAATTGAATCGTACTGTTTCTCGTGTGTTCATTCTTCCAAGTCGTCGTTCCCGTAGCCGTTGTCCTTGGCTTCTCTCCAGAAAATATAACCCACTAGCGCGGCACTCCACGTCTTCTTTCTTTTCTTTCCTCCGCCTCTCCAAGCTACTCGCCATCTACTACCATTCGCGAAACGGTCAGGAAGAAGTGGCAGCCGATAAATATCGAAACACTTAGCTCCTGTTATCATAGGGGCTGAATTTGATGTTCGAGAGCACTGGGCGTCTTTCTTCCGTCCACGACGGCACTCGTTCACCTCTTTCTCTCACCATCTTTCTTTTTCCCGCCTCTTAATCCGTTGGTATTTTTCTTACCCACCTCTCGATCGTCTTTCACTTTTCATCCGATCGTGATAGCCTTCGCTTGTTCGCTGGTAGATCGTGGAGAGCCAGACGGATAACTAGTTCTTTAGAAAGGCGATCTAGCGTGTCAATTTGTCAGATATTTCCCGGACATATCCAAGGATAATTTTAATTCAGCTTTCATTTTCGCGAACGAGGATTATTATAAGAAAAAGAAGGTACATGGTATTGGAGTAAATTCGTTTAAAATAGCCCGGCAGAGCCGCGTTCACTCGCGGAAAGGGCTCGAATTAAATCTGATTAGCGAGAGACGACGCGGTCCGTAAATTTGATAGGCGAGGGTTAATGGAAAAGTCACACGAGACGATAATTTGAAACGGCGGTTCTCGCGGTCTCGCAAGGACGCGCGTACGGTTTCACGCGATAAACGTTTTAAAAATACAGAAAATACGATACCCGCAGAGAAAACTCTGTTAATAGCCTTCCTGAAATCAACCCTTCTCGCAATTTCGAGATCGTATTCTAAAACACATTCTCCGCTATATCCACTAAAATTCGATACGATTATGAATTTTCTCTGATTGTCGTTGGAGCATCGACAATCGTTAGCGACGGATCCAAGGGTTTCATTTCGTGATTCGCGATTCGACCGCGAGAATCTCGGCATGAATCGCATGGACGAAGGAAAGATACTCGAGAAATGGAGATAATTATGCTGGAGTCAGAGCTGCAAGGCATCGTTCGTCGCGGTGTATCGGGTTTATCTATGTACAGCTGACTGAATAGATCCACGCCACCGGATTTACCTCGACAGCATAACGGATATCCTATTATCCATTAACATACAACCGGGTCGACGACACCTCGCAGTGCGCTCCCGTCCATTCGAGGATCCATCGATTTCGTCGGGACGTTGCCCGCCTGCCTCCGTTTTCTCGCGATATTTCTGCAAGCGTGCGATATTTCCAGCGCTAGTCGCGGTAACGTCGTTAAACAAGTGGAATAATTGTCTGTCACGCGACGGAGCTGTCACTCGAATTAGAAACTTCGTGGATTTTCCAGGCATCGAACGACGACCGAGCTTTGAAAGATTTAGACAGACCGCGAGAGGTCGATCACCTTTTTCGCGCTCTTTCTCTCCACCTTCCGACTACCCGACTATTTTTCACTTCCGTTCGATCGTTATATGGAACATTATCGATATATACCATCGATATATGGAATATATGAAACGTTAGCACCGCCAGTTTTTTGGTATAGTTTCGTGCTTCAAGTTTCGAAATTCGTTCGCTATACTGTTCTACAGTTCTGTACTGTTGAGGTTCAGGTTGACTGATTGAAGAACCAGTGGATGAATTTTTAATAGAAAAGTATATTGAAATAATTAAAGGCATTAGTATAATGTATAAGTTTATGCTCATTTAAATCCTTACTCTTTTAGTGTTACTAGACAATAGGACGATAGGGAGCATGTTCATATATTTATAGCAAAAGGACATTACCAAGAAAGTTAAGCTTATAGCTTTGGCTAGAGGCTACAGGGAACATAAATAGAAATTTGTTTATTAATTCCTTTGTTCCTAAAACATTTTGCAACTCGAAACATAATGTATGCTCAAAGGTACAATAATATGCACCGCTCCTTATTTAAAATATTTCTGCGTAATAGCAGTCTCCAGATCACGGATATACATAAATAAAGATGTAGAGATTCTCTTGAACTAGTTACTTCGACATGTACGAGTGGCAAAGAAGTGAGATTTTGCATGCCGAAGATGGTTGGCACAATTCTTTCGCTATCGAAATCTTAAACATTTAGAGAAAGAATTTGATCGGATGGTTCCCGAATAAGTCTTTTGGTAGAATCTTCGTGTTAATACGTCGGTTATCATTGCAAATCACGACAGCACCTAATCGAGAGAAACGAGCCGTTGCAGGGACATATTTTATTCCCCTAAATTATGGCTGCCTCCTTTTAATTTACGGACCACCGAGCAAATCAGCTAATGGCAGCGGTACATCGTTTAAAGTCATGTTCCATCGTATTTGCAATATTTGCATCGGTTGGGACAAGAAGGAAAAGGAGAGAGCAGTTTCACCAACCCACCGCGTATAAAGCCACTCTAACGAGGTCTCGATTTATCGGACACGCAGCCCGTTACCTCTTTCCGAGCACGTTGTCATTACGTGGCATTATGCGGTTTTCCCGTTTGAAGTGTTAATCAACTGGCCACCGCATTCCTTGCCGCGCGTAAACGAACTCTAAATAGCCCGAAACGTAAACAGCCTGTCACGGCGAAAAGGGCCGTTTTCCCCCTTTCCGTTCTCCTTTTTTTCCCTTCCACTTTTTCCTTTTTCCAACTACCGCGCTTTCCGTTTTCCTCACCGCTTTGTATTCGATATCGCGACACGACTCTTTGGCAAACGACGTCCGCGCGGAAAAAGCTGTAGAACGAACTTAGACAGCGTGAAAAAAATCAAAGTGCAGCCAGCGCTCGGTGCTGTCGTCCTTCTTCGCTATTTGCAGCGTTGCGAATCACGACGTCCACTAATCTCGCGCGCACTAACGGAAAAACAGAAACGTCAGGGGATTTTTACAGGCGCGTTGCCGCCCGCTAATCGAATCCAACCGAAGGACGAGAGGCAGGCGTTAACAGCGAGATCAAAGCTCTTCCATATATCCTTCGGCGCGTCGCTGGCAAAGCGCGACGATACGCCGCGCCGACGAGAGGGCTGATGGAAAAAAAAGGTATTACGCCGACGAGAGGGTGAAGGCGTGAACGAGGCGAGCCGCAACGCGGCACCGATCCCACGCAGCTGCGTGCGGTAATGCGAGCCAGTAATTACGTTATTCGCAGCTGATTGCCGCTACGCCCGGTAGCCGCGCGTTCCCGTTTAACGCGATTATCAAGGAATCGATCATTTATTCCCAGCCGCCGTCCTGGTATTTCCAACTTTCCGGCTGTGTGCGCCGCTACTTTCCACCCCCTGCTTCGCCGCCCTCGTCTTCGACAGCCGCCGAAAAGTTTCCTTTGATTGGACGACGGGCGCAATTAAAGCGGCACAACAGAAGTTGGTCCACCGGACGAAAGAAGCACGAGGATCGACGCTGTGTTCTCCTTGCTAATGAGCCGGAGACAGTAGACACGGGCCAACTTCCTATCCAATGAAAGGGACCGCCTTCCTTCGTCGTTTTCCCGTGTTTGTCCACCGGTTCACGCAACTGGATGAGGTTAATCATTTACGATGATCCCGAATCTTTTTCTATATTGTCAACCAGTTATTACGGTCCGAACGGTCAGTGTGGCGAATTGATCTCTGCGTGTTCTGTCTGCTTCCTTCATCGCACGATTCCATGTTATCCAATTTGAAAATTCGTACTCCTTACCTTTGTGATTATATGAGAAAAACTAATTCTTCCTTATGGACGCGTTTTTATTTGGAAGAAATGCACGAACCAATTTCTGTCGCTGAACAATTCGAAATCAAGAGATGACACATTTATTGTATGAATGATCGGTTAATTTTAGTAACTTGAGTAGAAGAATCACGCGAAATGTGATAGATTGATTCCAAGTTCAGTGTAGCCTGTTTTGTTGCATTCCGTAGCAACAGCTTCGTATTCTCGAACAGGTCCGGCAGCATCGTGAAAGGGAAAAAGGGGTGCATCGCGAGATAAGGTCTCTCGAAGCCCCTGGCGCTCGATTCGACAAAGGAAAAGCCCGTGGGAGCACGGCACCCGAGTACTTTCTCAGGTAACATTCTCCATAGGCGTCCATCGAACGTTCCTCTCTCGCCATTTCTTCTTTTTGTCCTCTTGATTCGAGGGCCGTTTGAAAAATCGAAACGTCGTAGAGAGTTCCCGGGGGAGAGCGGAAAGAGGGGGATGGGATCGCGTTTGCTCTCCTTTTCCGCGGGACTTTATCAGGACACACTCGGGTTGAAGCGAAACCTCGGTTTTTGCGTTGGACGGGGAAGTACCTTGAATGGGGTTCCAACGTTTTCGTGCTGGCGGAACCATCTCATTTGCATAATGCTGTTAGTACTGCTTGGGTGGCGATGCCCCCGCGCCGCGGGGCGAGCGGTGGCCGCCAGACCGAGGGAATTGCACTTCGGGAGAAAGCGAAACGACGCGACGCTGAAACCAGACCAGGCCTACGGTAGTGGCGCGTTTCGAGACTGGAAGCGTGTCACTCGAAAGTGAATTCGCTTTCTTGCCTTGAGCCACGCTCGTTGCCTGTTTCGTTTTGTTTGGGGAGAATACTACGCGACCAGACGCGTTCTTCATCCCTTTTCCCACTGTCTAACTGTGCGATCCGTTCGGTGTTCGTCAGAGATTATCAATCGAACGTGGCACTTTTACCTGTGCTTTTGTAAATTATTTTATAGATAAATTGATAGATTATTAAAAAGAACTAAAGTAAGAATACAGTGGTAATTTGAAATAGAAGAATTTATTTATTCTTAGTATCCTCCTCTCGCGATTTGTCTCGGAAATATATGACACTGATGAAAGTCATCACATGGATGAAGGTCTTTTATCCTACCGTTGATCCCATGCTAAAAAGGGTGAACTGGCTACAAGCATGCTGAACGGGGGGATTTTGAATGACGGGCACGTTCCTGCAATATGCATAACCGGGACTCGAACACGGGAAACCTCTTTGTGAGGCGCGACCGGTCCACTAAATCATTCATTGCCTTGGACCGTCTCGGATGACTAATTAACGCCGCTGCAGATCGCTTTGTCGAGACGTTCCTGCTTACCTAATCAATATAATTCCTGTCTGTATTTATCCGATTGATAATTTTCCGAACGTGATGGACAATCTCAATCCGCTTAATCAATTACCACGAAAGTAGCCAATGAAATTCAGTCAAATTTCCAATTCGCTCTGATCGGTCCTCCCATCGGAGCTTAACACCGTATTGTCAGATAACAATCAGCTCGGAATATTGTCTCTAACGTCATCGCTCCTGAGACGGAGGTCTTTCCTTAAAATTCCTCCCAATAAGAGCAGAGACTCTTCTTGGAGTATCCTTAAGACAATTCGCTTCACTTCACCGTTCGATCTGACGCTATAAAAATCAATTTTCTTCCGCTGCAACGAAGCCAGATAGTCTGCTGGAGTCGTCTAACCCTCGGGTAGACGTTCCTCTTTCTCCCTCCTTGGATATGTTGCAGCAGTTCCCTGGCGTTCGTTTCCTCCGTGTAACGTCGTTATTCGAAGATTGACGCGTGCCCACGCGAACGAGCCTTTTCAGACCGATTGAACGATTTGAATTAACGGTCGATAGACGAAGGGACAGACGGTCGAGGGGCAGGTTTTTATCGGAACCGATACGGGAGTGGTCGATGTCCCCGGTTAAGGAGAGGCTATAAACCAGGAGTTGCGAACAAATCAATGTGAGTGCTTTCGAGGCCGAGGACGTAACTCGGGAACGATCGAGGAAAGGAGAACCGGAGAAATGGAGAGGGTCGCTCATTTACTTTGACGGCCTACACGGCCGCATGTGAACCCCCGCCACGAGAAACTATCAATTTGAGACCATGGAGGACCATTTCCCTCTCTCTGTTGGCTTCAGTTAACCTGAAGAAAGCTACCCTTGAAAGCTGCCTTGAATTCCGCGTTCCGATCCATGTGTCGGTTTTATCACTTTCATCGAAATGCGACTGAAACTGAAAAGAGAATCGTCCACATCTTTCTTTGCTCCATTCGTCTCGAAAAAGAGAGATCAATATAGATCTAGTGGAAGGTGGCTCTTCGAATTCTTCGCTGTTGGAAAAATCGATAGTTAATTAGAAACTGGTAACGACCAACCGTTTCGCAACCATTCATTCCTTTCTATCCCGTTCTGGGGATTAAAGTTTCTGAAACTCGTGGCGAACCAGAGAAGCAGGTCCGGGTTTTACGATGAGAAAGATTTCGCGAGAAAGCGAGCGAGGTCTGCGGTTGACAGATCTCCGTTGGACAACGGAAGTCCAGGAATTGAAAACGGACGCGCACCTAAGAGGAAACACGCCTCCTACCAGTGGAAACTGAAATCGCTCTGCGAGGACTTTCAAGTTTTATAGACCGTCCGGGAACGCGTCTGGACGAATGCTACTCCAATCGACCTTAATCGCGTGGACCGTCGCACCGCTGGTTCTTAATCATTTGGAAAACGTGCGAGCCAGAATTTTTTTTTTTTTTTAAGAAATAAGGAAACATTAGCGAGGCTTTTAACGAGTCCATGGTCACGCGTAGTCGCTTAACGAGGAAGCATTGTCGAAGTTGGTAGAAGGAGGGAAAGATTGTTGCCAGAAGCAAGAAACTCGCATTACATGGAGGACAATAAAATCATCGTGGACCAGCGGCCGTCTGGAGTTTAAAATTAGTGGCGAACGCGAGACGGAACTTTCTCGCCGCATAAAAATCCATTGTTCTTTTCAAGTTTCTTAATTGTCTCGCTAACCTTACGACACCGTGGCGAGTTCGTATGTCTCGTTGTAACGGCGCGATGGTTCCGTCGAGGAAGTAGACTTTAAGCTGTCACTCCCTACTAACAAACGTCAGATGATCAACAATGAACATAAAGAATAATCGTTATTTAATGTATTCATGTCTTGTACATATTCATTTTTAGAGAAATAGATCGGTATGTCTCTTTAATATGGAATGCGAATACATCGATGTTGATTTGATGCAGTTCACGTGCCACGCCGTTAAGTGAATGAAATCCCTCAGAACGAAAGCATCTGCCTTTTACCATGTTATCCACGACAGCGATACAAGTACCGAGAAAATATTCCAAGTGTATCGTGGCCGTGACATAGAGCAGCTATTGACAGGTGAAGTGCCTCGCTAGCGGAGGGTGCATTAAAATGAGGATCAGAGAACAGTAACGCCTGGCGCTTGAATTCCTTCTCAACCCCTTGCCGAGCTACTAAAAGTTATCGTCTATCGACTATCATCGATTCCGTGATACATGGGCGCGCGAGAATGAATCGGTAGCCTCGTTTATCATAAATTTTAACAAAGGATGGATGAAAGACGGGATACTGGCCCCGGGCCAGCCAAGAATTGTCGCGGGGGTTCGAAGGAAAAAAAGGTGCAAGAATAATCGGGGGTGGAGGGTGGGCCAAGGGGTAAGGACGGTTTACGAGCAACCAGAGGGCACGGCAAGTCGGTTTATCGAGTCTCGACCAGTGGGGCTATTGAATGAACAGCCGTTTAACCCAGGCGGCGTATTGTCGGACCAGACATCACGGAAATTCCACTCTCTACCCTTCTGACTCGTCTCGTCCCTTTCGTCTAACCATTTCATTTTTTTCTTCTTCTTCTTCTTTTTTCTTCAGCACGTAGAAATAGCTGGTAGACCACGTCAACACTCGCGTCGAAGAGGAATCTCATGCATCTTTGATGCAGCGCGGTCCTTCTGCACAGGCGTGACTGCTGCTGCGACTTGAGGCGTACGTGGCTGAGGCACCTTGCTCGAGTTTACACCACGCTATCGCGTGCTTGCCTATAGGGATTCCGTTGATTCTGATATTTTATTCGGTTTTTTTCTCTCGGCTGTCCGTTGTCCGTTTTTCCGACCTGGGTCTCCAAGGATTTCGGATAGATTTCTCTTGCGGCGGTTTCAGACGTGAACGTGAGAAGCCAACGTTAGACCGAGCACGTACGTTAGCGCGTAAACGCAAGCATATTTAATGGACAGAAGACCTGGAACGTGCGTTTGCTCGATTTCGAAGCGGTCGTAAAGAAAGTGGAATGTCCCCGGGTGGAATTCGCATCGATTTTCCGGCAACCGCTTTCGCTGGCGCGTTAACGCGCTTTCGGTGGAACTGTTCGTCTCTCCGCAGATCTTATCGACGGTTCCGGGTAATCGTCGGTAATTAGATGGTGCAAATTATTCGGTGCGCGCTCCGGTCTGGATGAAATTTATGGGAGCGTCGATCCTGGCTCTCGTGCGATACCATGCGATAGACTCTCATCACGATCCGATAGATTTACCGTCATTTTGTCCTTCGCTACTGTGTTTTTCGCTGTTTGCTTGTCGAAAGCCTCTTAAACCATCAAGATTGGACAAATAAACGCACACTCATTTGCCAAAAACGTACGAAACTTCATTTGCATTCTAAAACCAATATCGATCGCAAAGTTGCACAGAAAGGAAGTGAATCCAAGCTAAGCTACGGAATTTATTTGCAACCTCGACCAAAAACCACCTTCCTTTCGCGTCACCATTTGTTTTCCATGCGCCCTCCCACTCTATAGTCTACGCTGCGAGCTGAAATTATCATTTAGCCCGCGAGGCTACAGCGTATCCTCGTTTAGTCGGCCAGGAGACAATTTACGACACTTTCCGCGGGCCCGGCGTGCTTAATCCGCGCCTCCAGCCTCGAGCGTTTCCCCGCGACACAGTCGCTGTTCCACCACCTCTGCCTAACGTTGGTTCCTTTGTACGCATGTGTACGTAACTAATATACGAATCGCGTTTAATCCTGAGAGTCGGCTTCTGCACGCGACAACGCGAAACCAAGGGAATCCGTGGCTCGACGAACTTCAAAGACGCGGCAGGACCGTGCAGGGTCGATTCTCGAGCCACTAGTCGAGCCCTTAAAGCGCCTTTCGTGTGAGCAATCGCGCTGTCGCGAACCTGTAAAAAACGGATTGTAGCGTAAATTAGGCTGCTTTTGTCGTGAACTGGCGTACTTGCTAGAGGAAGGCGAACAACGGACGGCACGTGACGCTGGACCCTTTCTGGCTTCTCCGTTACCAGCCAGACGCGGATTAACTCTGACAAAAGAAATAGCGCAAACAAGAGTTGTCTTTATTGTTACATATCCTAATCCATTTCTTCTTGCTTTATTCTGCCCACCTTTCTTTCAAGCGTGAATTTTTCTTTCTTTTTTAAATCGTATTTACATCGGAAATTCGGACGTTCGCTGTAACTTTGCGCAACATGTTAACGCAGTTTGTGATGAACACAAGAGTATCAACATCTTGTTCTTCTACATTCTTCCATCTGCGTTGTTCATCAGGCGCGTAACATCTATTTAGCCTCTTAATATTTACGTGAAACGACCGACGACTCTATTAACGCCAAAAACGAAGCCGTACACGCGGATCGATAATTGAAACGCGCCACAAATCAACGTCTACACGCGTGTACGTACACGTGCCATAGGCGCCATGTCGAAGCCATAACGCAATTTGTCTGCGCTTGGGGGCAACCGGCTTAAAACGTTTTTTTTTTCCTAGAAAGTCACCACTGCTCGGAGAGAATGAGACTCGACTTTATTAAGTGGAGAGTCGAAAAAAGGGGCGAAGGACAGAAGGCCGGTTGTTCGCTTTGCCGAAATTTTCAGCAATTTTTCATCCCCTTTCGCGGAGGTCCTCGTGAAGGGTGGACGACGAGTCTCGGTCGTTCTCTTCTTCACGGCTTACTCCCTCATCGGTGCCAGTTTAGCCGAGTAATAAATGACACACGGACGCACCTACTTTTCAATCGGACCTTCTAAGAGTCAATAAGTGTCGACGGATGATATACAGTCCCGTGCGTGGCGTAATAAGAACGCAAGACGTTCACGGAGCAGGGTGGACTCGAGGAAGAAATTTCCTCGCCGTTTGTGATATAGGAGGTTGCGAAAGCTTTACGCGTAAAACTGAGTAGGACACGAATGAAAAACGTGGAATAAAATTCCTCTTTATGTTATCGCAAATTCCAGCGAAAAACGTAGGTACAAAATGAGAAGCATCCACGTAACGTTCGAACGCGTGAAATTCGTTCATCGCCGAGTCCAGGCAACGGCTGAATCGTAAATAATCCTTTCGCGGTGATTTTGCGGCTAGCACGGATACGCCGATGCACGTATACCACCGGCCACGTAACAATACTGCATAATAAGCAACATTGAAATTAGGCAGGCCAAGAGAGTTTTAATATAAATTCATACGAGCGAGCTTCATGAATTATTCACCGGCGTAATTTGGAAAAACAAATGCCGAATAAGCAACCCGTGCGTACCATCTACGCACGTCACAAAGGGGCGAGATTGTTTTAAACGCTCGTGAAAAAAGTCATAAAGCTTGACGTTTCAAAACAACCCACGCTACTCGCACGAGTTTTAGTCCTATTTTTTGTCAGATATTAATCCACGGTGGTTATATGAATATTTAAGTGGAATTACAAAAAAATCTTCACGGCTTATTTCAACATTAAAGTATGGAGAAAAGCGTGGTAATGGACAAGTTCATTTGAGAACGATTCGAAAGAAATGAGCGGATACGTCTCAATGATGCATCAAAAGATGACGTTTGAAATTGACGGTACAACTCATCGGTTGCGCAGCTCGAAGAAAAGAGCGCGACAGATCCGTGTCCGTCTGAGGCGGGGTAAATTGCATCCCGAGTTACCCACGTATATGTGCGACCGGTCTTTTCGTCGGCAAACATGAAAGTGCACTCTCGTGAGTTGGCAACTCGCGAAATACCATTAGGAGCGCCGCTTGCTCCGTTTATTAAGAGTTATGATCGTACGAGACACTTATTAGTATTAGGTCGGCCACGCTGCGCCGCGACGCGAGAAGGTCGGTCGCATTGATGTCTAACGACGCGTCTACCAGCGCTTACAACGGACCTAGACACCAGACGTGTTTAGCCAGCACGGCCAAAGGTAGCATCATCCTGAAATCGAAGTTTAAATTCGAATCTCAATTTCTAAATTATGAAATTATTGCGCACAATTCTTAAACGCGGTTCAAAAATTCAGAACGAGTTCGATCGGGGGAATTTATTCAATCGACGAAAGCGTGTTCATCTTTAAACTCCTCGGTTCCCACTTCGTATCACGAGCACGCTTTCTTCGATATTCGCTCCCTTTCGAATGTTCTCGCGCAGGGGAGGATCGAACACGCACCCTCGATGAACCGAGTTCCCGATGGCCCGGTAATACCGGCATCCGGACCACTTTTCGCAGTTTAACGAGGCGGCCTGGCTCGAACTTGATCTACGTTTAGATATTTTTCTCATCAGCGCTCGGCCCGGTAAACGGCTCGCAGCCATCGGGCGGATACGAGCGGACGCTAGACGTCGAGGGATGGCATGCTGACTGCATGGGGTGGACTTGACAAACAGAGAGAGAGAGAGGGGGGGGAAGTAGCGCAGGGCCACGCGGGGAAGACATATTTTTCTTGAAATTTGTCGCGGCTATCTGCCCAAAGGGATCTACCCTCGCATATAATTCCCAGCCGGAGAAGCTGCAAATCTCCAGTTCTCTATCTTTCCAACAACCCCCTTTGCTCGACCGCCCCCGCCACGCCCAACCCTGCGGCTGATATAAACGTTTAAGATTTCTACGTTTACGCGTCCTTTTCCTCATCCGTGTCACGAGCTCGACTCGGTAATAAACGCGAACTAAACACGCCGTTCGTTCGCGAGTCTCGCGATCCGACGCCTCCTCGGAGTGAGGTAACGAGTTCAGGGTTCAACCGTTCCTGTATTTTACGCGGAGTTAATTTGCTCGTAGTTGAACGTTCGAAGTTTGCTGGTCTGCCCCAGGGGAACATTATGCGAGTTTACTTGCGCCGGAGATTTGACAGAAAACGCACCATGTTGCTCGTACGTTTGTGGTTTGTATAATAGTACTTGCATGTATAGGAAGAATCATGGAATCTTAGGGGTGAATAAGAACGTAGCTTTTGTTCGTTTAACAAGTGTTTTATTCGTTCCTTTCTTTATCGATCTTTGCATGTATAACACAAACTTCCCCTTACGGAGGAATTTTTGAGACTTCCCAACTTCCTAATGTTTTACGGAAATGAACTAATTCCTCCATAGATAAAGCACATTTTCCCTGCGGCGAAATTTCGTAAGTTCGGCGCAGCGATGATATCCGTTATCGTTAATCCGACGCGTTGGTATCTTCGCCAGGGGCGACTGAGTTATGCAACGGAAGAAGGGAGCGCCATATTTCACGTAATCCTCGTCGCGTGGTTTGGAGGGTCTCGTTAAGGTACAGCCTTGCATTCGTGACAATCGTGGCACGCGCTCTCATCGCGCGCCGTGGCCATTTCTCTAACATATATAGACATAACCAGGAAGATTCGAGGAGAACGAATGGAAGGGTGGTGGAATGTTCTTCGCGAGATGTCTGAGGATAGTCCACCAGAAGGAAACAGCGGATAAAGTCACGCACGCTATTTAGGAGCGGATTTTGTACGGGAAGTGGCATTTGGACGATCGTCACGCGCCTAATTCCACGTGTAGTCGTTGTGCCATCTTTTCTCGCGCTCCTAACTTGAGGGCTTGCTGTGTCATAGTTAATGCGTATAAATTAGTAAGCCGATGTTTGGCGCGAGATGGTATGAGGATTAGTCGAAGTTAATTCCTAGGATTTTGCTCTACTGCATAATATAGAAATTTCAAGTAACGGTTTACTCTTCGATTCGCCTTTTAACACGTTGGTCGCCAAGTTCCCTGCGGGGCCCAAATCCGACCACAGAACGTAAATACAGCGACAAGCGGCAGTTCATTGTTTGTCGCCTTCGATTCACTGTAAAGAAAAGATTATTTAGTTCTGAAATGGAGAAAGCGATAGGCTGGAGTACTCCGAGTGTTACGTCGCGTGGGACATCTGCACTCCATCCCTCGCTACCTGTCAGCCAACGACCAAAATACAGTCTTCCCGATTCTCAATAGACCCAAGGACCCACCATAAAACGTTAACTTTTAGCTTCATTGTTTTCACACACGTTTGCCAGTCAAATTGCTTGTCTGGAGACCGAGGGTTCTCATGCCAGACATCTCAGATCTTTCATTTAGTCGAAAAGCATACTTGTGAGACGAACATCAGTGATTTTTTCATCCTCAAAATGTTCAGTAAACAGCGTGAAAATATATTTGCAAGTGAGGAGAGTAGTGATGACGAAGTCTACAACTATTGTTCGAAGTGCCCAAAATCACCCCGAATGTGTTTGGGATGTTTTGACAAATACCATGCGATATAGCATAAGGTAATATTTTATCCAGAATATAAATTAATAAAAAGCATGGTATAATGTGTTTTTAATATTCTTATGTCGTATATCCTATATATAATATCCTATAATTAATTAACTCGAACAAGAAGAGCGTCACCCATACTTGGGTGACGCCCCTCCCCCCACAGAAGAGTATACCCGTCACATATATATGGGTAACGTGGCGACCAACGTGTTAAAAATATCCCCGTGCTATACTGCAACTACTTAACGTACAACATAAGTCAGAAGGGTGTCATAAAAATGTCAACGCGTCTACCGTATGCACCCAACCCCAATGTGGGTCAGTGGAGTCAAGGTCGTCTTCTTTAATTCGCCGATTTCCTATGCATGTACCCCTCGTTGGCACGCTGGTGGCGGGGACTATGGAAAGACGCGTAGCCGGAAAGACAGTCGACTGTGAAACTCGTTCCCCGGCAAAGAAGCCATCCCCGGACAAGCTCCGATCCCCATGAAAGCGTACATATTTAACGTGACCCCTCGTGAATAATCGATGCGCGAAGGCGCTAGCCATTTGTACTTCTCCGGTTGCTAACTGCGCCTGCTTTAAAGATTCACGGGAAACGTCAAGCCGTCTCTTTTTCCGCCGCCCTGCAACTACAGTTGTCTTCCTTAGCCGGTAGAAAGTTGAAAACAAGGGAAGTCTCGTGCAGTTTCTATTGTTTTATCCTGCTACGTGTCTGTACTTTCGTGTTCTTTCTACCTTTTTCGATGAGAAATTGCCTTAACTCCGTCATAAAAATTGAAACTGAATTTTCAAACGATCTACGTATCAATGACTTGCACGATTCCTTGGCAGCTTTTTGCCGATAGAATCCTTTGAGGAAAGCAGATTAATTTGTAATTTTATTACCAGATTCGATCATAAACCCGTTCTTTTTTTCACAGAAATATCTACAATGTAAATGACTAGTCGCGTAGAAGTCGGGTTCAAGCGAAATCATCTGTTCAAGGTAAAATAAATCGTAGCTATGTCGGAGAAGGGTCGCGTTCGTTCCCGTGGAATTTCAGTGGAAGAAAAGGCGAGCGATTGAATCGTCGCGGGCCCTGCCTCTTCCACAACCTCCTTTCTTCTCTTTAGAATCTGCTTGCACAGCCTCCTCGTAGATCGACGCGGATACGGCTCATGAATAAAATCGTAATTTTTCAGATTACCTTCGCAACAGATTCTCGACTTTGAGGGAGAGCGAAGATCGTGCGATAACGGGCCTCTCGAAAATCACGCAGCAGTTCCCAATGTATCGAGTTTTCATTTTTCACCGATTTCACCGGCTACCGGCTACCGGTCGAGAAGCGAGCGTCTTTCTCGAAGCTTGTAACACCGCCTTGCCCGAGTATCGAGCGAATGTAACAACCTGTCTCGAGCTCGTCACGCGAGTAAACAGCTTCGGCTAATGAAAGCAAAACAGGGAGCTCGCGCGTTCTCTCCTCTGCTTAGAATCGCGCAGTACGACGTTGACTTGGGATTTCTCCGCGTGCTGCGCTCCTTGAGAAATTAATAACGCCGCGAAATTAATGGAAGCTTCGCTCGTGAAAAAAATACCGAAAATTGTCAAACGCAAGTTCTCGGAAGTGTAAAAGGGAAGGAAGACGGCGGCGAGAACGAAACGTTGTTTGTCGCGGTTATGGAAGAATTCGAGAAAATGCTGGAGAACTTCGCGATTCTTGATACTGCATAGTGTACACGCGAAGGAACAAATAGTCAATCTCCATTTGCCCGTTCCGCCCGCTTTCCTCGAAAGACAAATTTCCCCGAACATTTACCCGCGCATGATCAATTTGTGAAATGCACCAGACACCGCGATACTTTAACGTCTTTGCTCAGCCTATTTTACTCGCGAATTCCCACTGTGCGAGGTATCGAGACACTCGGCCAAAGAAAAGATACTCGTCGCGACGCGGATGCAACTCGAGCATAAAAATCTATCAACCTCTCTTACGAGTATATTTCGATATAAGGAAAGTTCCGTTGAGTTCTCTTTCCACGCCTTACCCCGTCGAAAGCGGTTTAAGCACGTCGACGTCACTTGTAAGTACGGCAGACCGAAAATTACCATTTTAACGTATATCAGATGATTCGTTCGCGAGATAAACTCGCGCGATTTTCTACTTCTGCTCGTAGACACACGCGTACATTGATATTAATGTTGCTCTTTCCCACCTCTGGTTGGTGAATTAATATTAATCGTCGCAGGCCGTACGTGGCCGTGTTTCACGGGTCGGACGTACCCCGGGAGATCTGTTCCTCCCAAAAACATTCATCCTAGGACGCCCCTTCGAGAGAAGAGCATGTCTGTGCGCGAATGTTCAACGTCCTTGAAAAGTTGACTCGACGTTTTCCACGCGAGGGAGAAAGGATTGGCAAAGGGCCGTCGTTTCAGCCTACGGAACATGGTTTTAAGAAGTCCCTGGTGAAACGGCGATGCACACGCACGCCACCACTGCTCTCTGTAGTTTACGACCCGAGGAACTAACTACTCGGCAGCACCGCGTATAAATTTTACAGAAACACCCTCGTAAATATCGTTCGGGAACACGTTGATGTTGTTTCGATGGCGTCGATAACGGACCTTTTCCGGCGAATGAAAAGTCGACGTCCGCGCCCGTTCGATCGAAACCTGCCGTTAATGACACGTCGTTCGAGCTGAAATACATCGTTGGAATAATTGTAGCGCGAAACGTTCGCGTTGTCGCTATTCGAGGAACGCGAAGCCAAGATGAATAGGAGGCGACGCGGTTTTCCGGGTGTTGGAAACGAACGATTCGCGTTCGGTCGCGAATTCCGCGGAATTTAATGCCGCGACGAGCCATTACCACGAGCCATTCGCGAATCCGCGAATGCATGCGACTCGCGATTGCAACCGCTCGACCTTAATTCGTTACTTCGCGAGCAAGGCTTTCGTCGCATGTCATTTTCTGACCAATTATCGCGAGGCTTTCGCGGTTTTATTAATTAACGACATCGCTCGCTGCAACGTAGCATGTGAGTGGCCATTCATAGGGAAGCTCGCTACGGGCGAGACTGTCTGTAAAACCGAGCAGTTTGCGGAGGGGAGAAATAAGGAACCAGAAGAAAAGCAAAGAAAAAGAGAAAAAGGGAAATACCAGCCTGGTCGGGGATGGAAAAAACCTAGCGCGAACGAGAAAAATTCGTTCGTTTTCCACTTGCTCGACGATTTTCACGTTTATCCCGAGCACAGTCCAATTGTACGTTTAACCGAGTTATATAGCGATAAGAGATATTTCGGTGGCTGAATTATCCGTGCGATTATTCCTTCACGTCTGCCTACCTGGTTGACTGCTGCTCGATTCGTTGCAGCTCTAGGAAGAAATAACGCGGCCGAATTAACTCGTTCGAAACGTTCTCGGTTACACCATGGAACGGATTAACTGGCCGTGGTGCGGTTTGAAAGCCACGTGTAACGCATTAAGCGAGTGAAACGTGAACGTAATTGCATCGTAATTAAACCATTAGCGAGGCTGGGTAAAAAGAATAGAGAATGCAGGACGAAATCAAAATGCGTGGCAGGTTGCGTAGCAGAGGCGCAGAATGATTTCGGGTAAATAAAGCTGTTGCGCTCGCAATCGGCATACGAATACGTCGGGAACATTTTTACTCGCTGGTGAACAAACGAATCAATTTTTTCGACATGCGGCCGATCCCGCCGCGCTTTGCATAATCCAGCTGAAGCAGTTGGAAATCTAAATGGCCACCGGCGACACGATTGGTCCTCGATCTCCGGGCTCGGATCCACGAGGGATTAACCCTTTTTTTATAAAATTATAAAACGATATTTCGCCAGACATATCGAGCTTTCACAACCCGACGAACCTGCGCTCGATCGTTTCGGATTTATAAAAATACTTTCTTTTTCCCTCTAGTTCGTTGATCACCGTTTTCCACCGGAATTATACATCAACGTATTTCGAGTGCACGTTTTTTTAACTGAGTGGAAGCTCAGTTGAACTCTTTACGAGGGATACATATATCGTTTCAAGTTAACCATTTCGGAGAACGCTTTCGATTTTCGTCGGTCGGTCGAGTATTGATCGTCCGTTTCGTTTTCGTCGTCGACCACATCCTTCAGATCCAATAGTGGTCGATCATGAAATCGCTCTGGAATCTTCTGAATCGACTGTGAATTCCTTCTTCTTTTTAATGGTTCCCAATTAAATTTCAAGACTCGTGATCTATAGACGAAATATAATATGAAGTAATAAAGCAATAAAGATATGTATTACGGGGATAGCAATATTTTGACAGAAAATTTTGTACGATATTGCGTTTGAAATTTTGAACAGAATAGTTGCCAAATACTCTCTAAGACAACGTGGAAGACGGTATCCTCAGCGAGGATGAGAACCAAGGGTTGAAGTGTGGCTGTTTAGATCGACAAACAAGGTAAACCACGCCATTATCGAAGATCGTCGCAATACCTGAAGACATTCCCACGGGATCTCATATTCTTGAAGACGCTTCAAGACAAAAATGTCATGAATTTATGAATTATGAATTAACACAGTACAAGAACAGTATAATGGTGTGACTTTAACGATCCAGCATTTTTTTTTTTTTTTTTTTTTCTTATCAGGATTGACCCGTCATGAAAAATTAGCGAGAATAAGAAAAGCGAGAGATAACATAGTTAACGTAAGGAGTTGTAAGACAAATTAATTCTGGACAGCTTTTGAAACCTTTCTCTGGGAAAATCTCGTAAATATTTTTTCCAATCTTTGTAGTTGATTGTATGGGCATGTCGTGTTTCCGTTTCACACGATCGAGTGATTGCTTACGCGCGAGAACGCATTTCGCTAGAGAAACGGCGACGCAAACGCGGATCCCTCGTACCTGTTGAAGACTCCAGGTGCACTGGCGTGTAAAGAACGTAGCTGGCGCCGTACAACTCGCTCATCCCTAGACACCGGCTCGATAATTCAATACACAGGGAAAACCAACGGGGTCCGCTTCGTCTCCTTTCCTTTGGCATGTTGCGCGTGAACGCTTGTTTATGCGGATCCAGCGACGGAACACGGGAAATTGAATAAAGTCGAAGAGAACGGTCTACCGTTCGGATACATCGAGCGGAATGATATATTTGACAAGTTCGCCTATTGCTACGTGAATATTACATGCGCGATAGCGAGCGCCGTCTGACCATACACGCGCCGCTTTCACTTCGATCCGACTATCGTTTCTTCCTTTTCTTCCCTTTGCTTCTACTTTGCAGGCGGCTCCTTTTTCTCCTACACGCGTCTGGTACATCTCTCTTAATCGTTCCTCTTCTTCTCACTTTCACCTTCTCGTTTTATGCGTTCGCCTGTATTTGCATCTCTGGCAGTATGCATCATACGAGACATCAGATACGACTGGAAACGCTAAACTACCGTTTCTGTGTAATGTGGCACGAATACAAACAGCTCGGGGGAACAACGGGCGAAATCAGAGAGAGAAGAATGTCTTTGGAGTAGCGAATCGAGCGTGTAATAGGAGACATAATTGAGCCGGCGCGGGCGCCGAGTGTTTGCGTCTGACCACTCACGGGAATGCATCACTTGTCTCGTCAATCCTCGATCCAGGTCGAAGTGTTCATTTGAGAAGCGCCAAACGATTCGACGTTTCGCGTGAACTCTCGATGTCGGCTACGTATGTTCGGCGACGCTTCGTTCGTAACTTTGTAAACGAGATTTTCTTTGAAGAATCTATTATACAGTGCTAATTGATTCGATGCTTCATTTAGAAATAGAAGTATCTATGTTAATTAGATACTTCAACCCGGTTTTTTTCTATTGGAATAAAAGGCACAAAATTCCTATGTTCAAAGCGGGGTAATACTTTTCAAAGAATGAAAGGAAAAATAATATGGTAAAAAATGTTATCGAGAGTGGCAGCGAAGAGTTATCGGCGATTCAATTGAGCGAGTACGTGTATTAATTTGAAGAATCGGGACTCATCGACCCGCAACAGTATCTTCTTTTTCCTCTTTTCTTAGAAAGTACGCGTGCGCCGTGCATCACGGTGTTCGTTTATGAATATGTAGAGGGTGCTCCACCGGTGGTGGTGGTGGTGGTGGTCAGACACCGGAAAACTCTAGATAGCCGGCGCATGAATATGCTAAGCGCATCGCGGGTTCGAGGGCTAAAGTAATTCTTTTTCTCGCTGCATCGACCCCGGGCGGAGGCCATCCGTCCATGCTGCCAGAGAATGATTTCGCGCCAGCGGACACTTTTTTTTTCTCGCAATATATCTCGTCCACTCTTTATCTACTTTCCTTTCACCTGTGACACACTGGCCGTCAGAAGCACCGTCGAATTTCATTTTCCCTATCGGAGAATATCTTTTTCGTTTTCCATGTCCGTACGTGAAATACATGGCCGCGAACGTCGCGAAAATCAATTGCCCACTGGGAGAAACGAACCACGCGAATTTCCAATACTATCTTTTCCATCTTCGCGTTGTGTTTACTCTGCTTTAAGTATGCTAATTTATTAGATTTAGAGGAACGCGTATCGCGGCGCGAAGTTCAGGATCAAAGGCTCGTGTGCAAGGCTTGAGAATAAAAAAAAAAAAGGTTGTATCGAGCGGGGCCAAATTCGCGTGACGCGTGGCCGTTAACGCGACCGTGTAATTATCGTTCTAACCAGCGTGCGCGGGCATATTTTTCGCGACGTTTCAGCGAGAGAAGTGAATAATCAAAGACCAGAACCGTCGACAAGGCTTATTTTCGCGATCGGCGCAGCGCTGCGACTCGGTCATTAACGATGCAAGATTTAACGCGACGCGACTCGGCTCGCCCCGAGGTGAGTGATTTTTTACAAGGTCGCGATTCCCGTGTCGTTTCTCGGATGGAGAAAAAGAAAATGGAAAAAGGAGGAGGAGAGATAAAACAACCGCTGATAATAATATCTCGGTGGCGTGACGGTCAACCATAAAAACCGGCGCGTAATTGTTGTCGTCGCTGGTAATTGCACGTATTTCTGCAATACGGACCGCTTTCCTGGCTGACTTCCCCTTTCTCTCTTCTACGTTCTCACTCTGTCCCCCCGCTAAGGCCAATCTGACGATCGATGTGCTAAAATCCGAGATAAAGCTCCAACTTTCCCTTCGCTCGTAATTTTCGGTTTTCATATCGAGGAACGGGCTTCGTGACGAGCTGCCGTAACGAAGGAAACTGCGCGATATTAACGTCCAGGTTTGCCGATAGTTTTCGGCGAAACGGGAACGTATTCCGGGATAAAACGTTATTTTGAAATTATTCTTCGCTTACTATTGTCCACCCCATCCCATATGGGATTAACGGTCCACTAAAATCCGTGTTTCATGGATCTTGTAAAAGTTATTGTTGCGAATTCTCGGCTAAAGAGCAACCGATCAGGTCAAACCGATCGGTCGATATCGCGTACATCGAATGGCTTAACGCTCAAGGTGGAGCAGGTTTAATAGATCCGAGTGTTAGAGTAATCTAGCAATGTATTTGCACTCGTTGTATAAAAGTAACGTTTGACGTTACGAACACGGCGATGATGAACTGTCCTCCTACGTTGCTGATTCTCCTTACCAAACCGTTGGCTTTCGTCTGTCCATCGTGTCTTTCCGACTGGGCTTCTCCCGGGGTTTTTTACCTGACCTCGGAGTCATTAGTTTTACAGCTCGGGGAGGACATGTAATTCGGAATTTGCTAAAGAAGGGAATGGGTCTGTCCGTGCCATAAACTGACGGCCACTCAAAATTCCGAACAGTTATAGTCGCTAATGCGTTTTCTTCGAGCGTCAGAAAGAGGATAGCAACGAGGATTAATCCGAGTCGATAAGGAGGGAAAAACATGGTTGGGAGGAACGAGACGTAGATCGTCAGGGATATCAACGATCTTTAATCCTCGTGCATGATTCGAGACTTAATCCTCGCTCGTAGACGGCAATCGTCGCGTCTTCGCCATCGAGATTTATTGCCCTGTGGCTTCAGGCAGACGCGAGCAATTTACATTCCCGGGTATACGGCGTACGTCTTGGCTCACGACTGTTTGAAGCTGTAGCCAAACGTCGGATCGTCTCCCCGACTACTCTGCTCAACTCGACTCGTCGAAATTACCAGGGATTACGACAGCTGGCCAGTTGCGTTTGGAAACGCGATGAAGAATTGCCTCGCGACGATTAATCGCGCGTTCTCCGTTAATTTCTATCGTATCGAATTAACAAGATATCATTGGCGAATGAAGGAATACACTCGACGGTTGCGTCTATTGAGACGAGAAGATAGAACTTAGAAAAGATTTCGGAAAAAACGACGAGCCTTGATCTTGACGACAATGTGCCTGCGTCTTTGCGACGTCGTCTTGCGACATTAAACTTTGGCTCGCGGTTACGTTTATCGGGAGATGCGTTTCTCGTCTGGCTGGTCGTCGACGACGACCACAAGCGACGAGGGAATAAAGATAGAAAAGAGTCAGGGTCAGGGCAACGTCGAGTCCCGTTTTGATTATTTTCCGAGGCACGACGAAAAATTTCACCGTGGAACGACCGACAGGAGTCTTAATGGACCTCCTGGTGCGCGCCATTATGCTCAAAGGATGAAAGGGTCCTTCAAAGGATCCTTGGCTCCACTTTCATTTGCATTCGGGATTGGAAGAGGCCAGCCTCTCTGCCGGTTGGTTCGTCGGGCTAGACGATTATCCCGACGGTCCCGGTCACGTAATGAAAAATTGGGTCAGCGGGGTTAGGGATGAGAACCAGGAGTAAAAATGACAACGATAACGGAGGAAATAAACGACTAGGATCGGAGAGAGAGGGAGAGAGAGAGAGGGAGAAAGAGAGAGAGGGAGAGAAGAAAAGATTCGACGGGGGGTGACTTCTCGGTGGAACGAAGTGGCCCGAAATTAGTTTACCTTTGGAAAGCAATTTCTTCCTTTTTCTTAGCTCGTGGCGTGCCTCGCTTCGCTTCCTGTCGGACGTAAAGGCTATTTTTCCCGTTGCGGGGCCGTCGATTCCTCGGAAAGATTGCCGCGGAAACGAAAATAATAAAGGAACTACGCACGATCGAAGAGCAATATCTGCTAACGTTCCGAGTAATATCGGCCACGATTGTTCCCGGTTCGTCGTCTACCTTTTCGATCCCGTTTGTTTCCCGTGTACACCCCTGTGGCTTTAGAAAGGATCTCCTGTCTGTAAATCCTATTTACTTTCTCGACTTTTCGAGGTAGAAAAGTTGCGAACAGAGAATCGATGTTTCTTCGAATAAGTTGAGGCAGAAGTTTCGGTACTGTTATTTAGCTTGGTAATGGCTCGGAGAAGAGCGAACGTATCGATGCGATTCGATTGTCAATATCACGAAGGTTGCAGAAAGCTCACGAGGATCGAGCCGGTAATATCTTATCGAATTTCGACGCAGATGCAACTTTATCGAATCATCGATCTTCTTCTCCTTTTCTGCTTGATGGAGCAACTCGCCCTCTTATCACGTCCCGTTTCGATCTTCGCCATCGACATCTCGGTGAAAAATCGTCCGGTCACCACAGGGAACTTTCCTTTCCGCTCGTAAAATCTGTTTAGAGATTTCAGACCTTTGGGACATAATTTTTGACAATTTCTCACCGGATTAATCCACATAAATCAGCCAGAGTTTCCAGCTTTTCCGATTCAACTGGCAGCTTGAAGTAGCAGGCAGAGAATGATAGAAAAGGAATTGATGACACGCATAATTCATGACCCTAGTCAAGCTGCTTTGCTCGTATTTGGATTGGCATAATCCGGCGGCTTAACGTTCGAACCACTGGGGCAGACATTTATCTCGCGTCCGAACTCGGGATTATCGCCGAATAACCTTTTTTCGGACGCGTAACCAACCGTAGGTGGCGGATTAATTACAACCAAACACCTTCTTCGCTGTGATAACAACCTACAGAATCGGATCAATTCCTCTGCTAGATTTCTCTGCTTAAATTCCACGGCTCGACTTTTCATTCCGCCAACGTCCTCGAAATCTCCTCCTCTCGATGCCTCGGCAATTAAATCAAAGGGGAAATTCGTTCGAAACTTTCCTTGACTCGGTTTCAAAGAGTTTCCCTTCCCACTGGACGGAGCGTCACAGAGCTGCGCAGAGGGGTGGAAGAGGTAGGGACCGGTAAGCGAGTGCAGCTAAGTAAACCGCGCGTTTCAAGCTGTTCCTTTTCACGTCGCTAGACACCGCGATATTATAACATGTACACCCGCCATTATACAGCCATTACTACGCTACACCGTTGTGTAGAAGTCGTGTCACGCTAAAGTAGCGTGTGGCACGCTTCTGCCTTACCTCCTATCGCTGCTTGACTGACAACCCTAACCGACCCGCTGGTCACCCCTTCGCAACCCCCTCGATCCTTCTGGCCACTGGCTGCGCCAGCTGAGACAACTGCGGAGATATTGTGTTACCAGGTTCGTTGGCGCGACATCATAATCCGCTGGTAAATCGTGAAATTCCACGACAACCGCGGAATGAGGGACGCGCCGACCAATAAGGAAACTTGGAGCTGATGCTTGGTTAGCGCATGAACCACGAGAGACTTTTAATCGGTAGGTTATTTGAGAATTTCAGTAAGCGGCGAGAATGCGGAAGAGGAAAGCGAAGAAAAGGTGGATAAAGAACCGGACAAGGTGTAAACGAAGGGTTGCTGCAGCAAGAAAGGGGACGTTTTTGCTCGCCTGTAACTGTGATAGTCAATTTATCATGTATGCTTCTTTATTACACGTTGGAGTAGTAGCTAACCCTCGGGAATGAAAATCCGGCTGGTAGCATTCTGTGTCTCGGAATTACGTCGTTTCAGCGAGTCCTGCTGCTCGACGAGAAAGAGGAAGGTTCGCTGGGTCGGTGGATTGCGTCCTCGTTTCAGGAAAATCACATTTGTCGGCGGCCGCGCCCCTGACGAAGGGCGTCGGCCCACCCCTGACCCATTTTGCGACGCAAATTTCATTCGAATAGCCCGAAGCTCTCCGCGTTACGAATTCCTCCGCTCTCCTCGACTTTCACTCACAGATGTTCGCCTCCAGGCCGAGTATTTAGATACGTCTATGCGTCTAGCTGGAACAGATAACCGGTCCCTTAAGGCAGGGATGGCTTCCAACGTCTCTCTTACACGGTCGTCTAAATTTCGAGTCGTCGAATCAAAGGTCTCTAACCGGCTAGTTCTCCTTACCAAACGCTTTATCTTTGCGTTCGAGAACGCGTAATAACGGGCTCGATGTTCGACCATAAGTCGAGCCGAGTTGGATGTGGCGAAGTTTCGCGACTGGTAAATCAGAAACTTGCAGCTCCCGACATCCCGCTACCTGGATATTTAGATTAATTATTATCAAACTATAACTGCGCGCTCGAGCGTAAGAAGTTGCCGCAACTATCTTCCTGTTCCACGTTATTCCAGCGAATTTATGAGTGTTTACCTGGCTAAAGGACGTCGACATCTCTTGGTTCCTGATTAAACGTATGCTTAAAGGCGTAGCTAGACTCATCCAACGTCTTCTATTTGATCGAGGTTAATTTAAATCGGTCAAACAAGGAGGAAGGATAAAATTTACAGGAAGAAATCAGCGGCTAGGAATTATCTTTGTATAGGTTGAAAAAATGAATTCAAGTCGTCGACCTATCGACCTGATTTTTGTCTGATATTTCGAAAGCACGCAGTTTCAACGGCGCGCCGTGTCGTATAGTTTTTCGAATAATTAATCCACCCGGGCCGTTGAAAAATCCAAACTACGATCGAAGTGGCATAAATGCACCGCTGCATTATCGCAGGTCTCGTGTGATGGAAAAAAGCTGGTGCCGGGAATTTGATTACAGGCAGGAAATCGTTAACACGTCGGAAATCGATTACGTCCGCGCTGGGTACGTTGACGTGACTCCTCTTTAAACAATGCCACGCTCCAGAACGGCGTCCCGTTAATCATGTTTTTCACAATCCATCCCTGGACGAAGCTGCGGGATATGCTGCGAAATAATAATATCCGAATGTATTTTCGAACAACTCGCGTTACATTCGACGCGAATAAATTTCAAAAAGAAAACACACAGCCGGTATTCCGGGTACCTCGACACTGGATTTTATCTGTTGGATTAAAAAACCGAAGAGCACGTAAAGTAAAATTCGTTCGTATAGTGGCAGTGTAGAAACTTCTCTGTGGATTAACTTCTTTCGTTGGTTCTCGGGGAAAGCAAGCATATCGAGGAAGTTCCTTATCAAGCGTGTCGGATAAAGTCGTTATACGAGACAGAGAGGCATTAATAGCCGAAATCGATCGACGAGCGGCTCGCCTCGGGCCACGTTCGTCGATGACGTTACTACCGTTTTAACGAAGGGGTTGCCCGCCATCAAGGAATCGCGTTTTCCCTGCAGACGATGATTATTTAGATTATCTTGCGCGATCGTCGTGTAATCTCCGTGTAGCAAGAAGGAGAGGGAGACAGAGAGAGAGAGAGAGAGAGAGAGAAAGAGAGAGAAACAGAGAGACAGAGAAAGATAGGCAGACAGACAGAGGAACAGAGAGAGAGAGAGAGAGAGAGAGAGAGGCAGACAGACAGAGACAGAGGGACAGAGAAAGAGAGAGAGAGAGAGAGAGAGAAGCTGCGTCTCGCAATCGCTTTGATGACATTCGCCTTCGAAGTTCGAATCCCCCTAGGGCTGCGTTTCGCCTCTCTTATAACGGGGCGATGCCGGCTCTTGTCGCGATTAAAAGCCAAAGCGCAGTTCGATTAATTCCGGTTATTTGCGTCGAGTCGATCGGCTGGAACGTTGGATGGTTTATTTGTCTCTCCCTTGCTGTTGCCTGTCTATTTCATCCACGTGTACCTAAGAATTGTTTCGAGTCTTTCACGCGTCAACTACACAGGCGACCTCGAGCATTTTCGTGACTCGTTCTTTTCCGAATCAACCTACAATGCACGTTTCACGGAGAACTGGAGAATCTCTCATGGTCTGTCTGTTCCTTCCTTGACCAAAGAAGAATACGCTATCGATGCGTTTCAAGAGTCCCGATCGCGACACTCGAGTGATTTCTTTTGACGTGACAAACGATCGAACGCTCTAAAATGATGTGGCCAGACACGAGAGACTCGCGAGACAACAAAACGCAAATTTGCAGCGAAGTTGAGAGGAAATGTCACGATTGCGCGACAAGAGCAAGATCGTAAATTGGCGGATAATGCTCGCTGCTGCCATAAAACATTCCTATACTTTAACGTCCGTCCGGAAAACGACAGCGTAGCCGGGTGTATGAGGCTGGCCGCGACTCATTCCCGTTTGGACGTTGAGAAATTAACGGCGACCTTCCGGCTCGGGCCCGTTTCCGGTGGCAGCGACGCGGGCCTCGGTTAAAAGCGAGAAACTGCATCGAATCAACGCCTCCGACCACCGAACGGAACCGGCCACCCTCCGACCTCGCCGATAGAGACAATCACGATGATATCTTCTTTATTGCACCCACGTGTACGTTGCAAAGAAACAGCGTGGAACACCGAGAATCGCGAACCGCGGCGTCAACTTTAATCAGCATACGATTTACGCGGCTAATCCGTGGCGATCGAGCAGAAAACGCGAACAAAGGGGCGAAGGTTGTTGCACCGGCCTTGGAAGGCAGTGGATGCGAGATAAAGGCAAGAGTTATAGCGATAGTGGCAGGGAGCCGTGAAATTTAGAGAATCGGTGAATAGAAACGGACAAGTTGGCAGCATGCCTAGGCACGGCCCAGCAGGGATCATTAGGGTAAGATTGAAGACTACAATGGAGTAAATTGTGAAGACGTACGAGGACGTCGGATGAAGACACTATTTATTAGTATTTATGCGAGTGCAGCGTCGCCTTGTCTTTGATTATCCAACAAAGAATCGTGGCTGCAATTTGAGATGTCGTGTTAGCAACGGAGAGCATTCCTCGTCGTCTGGTGCATTTACATTTACATTCCGACTTTTTATTCGGAAAATGTTATTCGAGTAGTTTTCGTGGTGGTTACGGAGAGGTCGAAAGTTGTTTCCGGAAGTATTTAGACCGATGGTCCATGGGACCGATTAATTTGTGTAAATTTCGCGCGTGTCCCGTGTAGAGAGGACGCGGCGAGTCGGTGGCGGCAAACTTCGGTCCTTTTAAAGTTTTCCCGATCGTTGGAGCGAGCGCCGATTTAGCTGGAATTCTCTTCGTGTTTTATCGACGGATGCGAAAAAGGTCCGGCAAGAGAAATCTACCGTTCACGTGGGCCATTCTTGCGCACAACGGACAAACAGGGTGGAAAGAGAACAGAAATGTATCCGCGTTGGCGGCTCGAGAACACGATTCCTGGAATCGTTCGTGCGGAACAGATATCCAGTACCAAAATCAGCCTCGTTACGAGATATATGTGCACGTGGGTCAAAGGGAAGAAGAGAATGGAAGAGGGAGGCAAGGAGACAGGAAGACAAAGTGATTCGCGCGAGTAACATGCAAAACGGGAGATGAAAAGGAAAAAAAGGAAGAACAGAGAAGAATAGGAGGAGGAGGAGGAGGTGGTGGTAATCGATATGCAGAGTTTTCTCAATAAGACTGAAAAGGAACTATTTTATTTCCGGTCGTTCGATCGCTAGCACTCGGTCTTCTCACGGTAAACTACCACGTACTGAGACGTCCGGCGTTCGTGAAAAAGGAAAAGGTATCCAGAGGAGTTGAGAAGCAGAGCAGAGGCGAGCGGAGAAAGAGAGCGCGTCTATTTCCCATGTAGTTCGGTGTCCTCGACCGAGGCCGTTCCGTATGCAAAAGATAGAACGTGCGCCGCAATCGGAACGAAATCTCGAAACGCAATTTCCTGAACGGCCGACCAAACGGATGCAGCATCGCCTGTCCGGTGTATCACCGATGTAACATCTATCTTCGAGCTACGAACGCAGTTTTAATGAGCGCATCCATGCATCCACTTCCCGCCGTTGTTGTTTCATTTTCAGTGTCTCGTCACGATACATTCGATCAAAGATGGACGTTTCTTTCTGCCGCGGCACGCAGTGTATCCATTTTCTGGACACTTCAGTCGCGTTACGTAACAATTATCGAACAAGTATTCCGGCGTACCACGAAACTCGAATAGAGTGCTTCGAAGTGAGATTAGTCTCTCGAGACAGCTATGTAATTTGCCACTCGTAAGTCTGAAATCGATACCGTCTCTAACCGACGTCGAATCAGCGTCGATCATTTAAACCTTCGAATCAGATCGACGATATCGGAAGCGAGCCTACGAACGGTGGCACGAAGCGTTACGCGTCTGGTCTTATCAAAGTTCATCAACCCGGTGTTGTATTAGTTTCTCCCAGACTGGTAGCTTTAAACGCCGAGAGAAGCAGCATGGTGGTTCATTGAACCAGGTCGGTTAATGTGGGTCGTCGTAATTCTAGACCCGACGTCTATTTTCCGGGCCGAAGCTGTCCATCAGATAATTCTGATGAGGCTATTGTTCGCCCGGAAGAAGATTTCATTCGTTACGTAACATTAACCTATTTCAGCGGATCCACTGGACGTTTTCCTACATAGGGACGATCTATTTTTGTCCAACTACTCTTTACTCCGTTTACGACGGATCAACGATCCTATAAACGCCATTAATAGATTCGACAACTTCTCTCTTATCGCGAACATCGTTTTAAGTAACGGCTCGATTTTTTGCTTACAGGTGAAAGTTATGCTGAAAGTGTCACCCGGAGAAGGCGGTAGCTTTTTCAACGCGGACAAGAGGAAGAAACAGGTGACGCTGGTCGACCCAACGGCTGGACAATCCTCTTCGGCGGACGATCGAAGGCCGACCGTAGCGGCACCGAAAATGTTTGCCTTCGATGCGATATTTACCGAGGAGGACTCTCAGGTACACTCGATGATTTCCATTCGGCTACCCCTTTCTTCCATTCCCTTTGCGAGTCCCCAATAATTCGGAAACAGCGATTTTTATCGTGCTCTTTCCCTCGATTGCCTCTCGAACTCCCTTAGAAAATGTAGAATTCGATGGCACGGGGTCTTTCCTCTATCGCGAGCGGGAAGAATCGTTTTTCCACGCGTGTTGGGGACCAGCGCCGGACTCTTTCGAGCGACGCTACCAAGATAAATATGGAAAGAGAGGAATTCTGGAGGAAATTAAGGAGGAGAGCAAGCGCGCGAGACGCGGAGAAATCTGAACGTTGAAACGTCTACGTGGTACGTCGTCGAGTCGCACTCATCCTAGAGACGCAGGAGACGTTCCTGCCGGGCGCATAACTAAACTAATTTCCCGACCTCGAAACTCCACCTCCCGGCAGGAAAATCCAACCTCCCCGATCTCTCTTCGTCCCTCGAACCCTCGGGCGGGCGTTGCTTCTTGCTCGTGACTTCTCGTTCTTCGGGAAGCGCGAGAAGATCCGATCTAACTCCGATAGTCGTGATTATTTTCGAATTTGCGCGTTTCAAGCTGCCTTTCACCCGCGATCTTTCTCCTTTATCCCCACTCCTCTCGTCTTCCACTCTCGTGAAACGATATCCCTGAGCGCATACAAAATTCTACCAATCACGGAGCACTGGTAAATCATCGTTTCCTCCGCAACGTTTTCCCCGTTTCTCGACAATCCTGGTTCCAGATAAATGGAAAAACAGCATCAGATCGATCAGCGTCTCCCGTCGAGCAATGCCGAAGACGACGAGGTAGGTCGATCCTTTTCCCTATCCCTCGCACGCTTACCGCGGCGAATTTTATTGCCGTGGCATTGATGAACGACATCGCCACGGCGAACGTCATCGGGGAGCGCGGCGGGCGTTATAATATCGCGGGATGCATGCATGCCGGGTAGCCCGGACGTGTATATACGTGCACCGAGATATTTCGATGCTCTCCGGGGACATTATCGAGCGTCGGATTCAAATGAACCCGGAGCTACTCGGTTTTCCCGGCGACTCCCCTCGCCATCCGAGAATCTCTCTCGGTTTCTCTTCCGCGGCACCCCCTCTGTCTCACTCCGTGGCTGCTGCCGGTCCTCTCCAGGGACTAGCCAGCCCTTCGTTCCCCGCCTGTGGCGCGTTCCTCTGGCTCTTTGACGCGACTCACACCCCTATCCGCCACTGTTTAGAAGAACCATGCAAAGCAATCGATTGATTCGATCAAATGTCCACGTCGCGACGATTGTCATCCAAAGTTACAATGGCTCTTCGTTCTCTCTTTTATGCCTTTCCCTTTTTTATCTTCTTTTTCCGTCCCTTTCCTGTTTTCCTTTTGATTCTTTCGGTTGTCCATCGTGTGCGTCGTGGTGGTGTTCCTCCGAACGAGCGCGTTCTTTCGGACAGAGGCCAAACCTCGAAGTCGAAACGTGACCGAAGGGGGAGAGCCACGGGCAGAAAACTTGTAGAGAGAATGCGTGCCCTCGTCCTAGGGGACGGTTCGTCCTTTTCGACAACCAGCCGACAAGCACGGGGCCGTGTGAATATTTCAGAACCGACCTATCCGGACTCCAACAAAGTGGTTCATCTTTAACTAGCATCTCTCTCGCCCCTTCGATCTTTTTCGCTTGCCTGTTGCCATTGGTCGACGATGGTAGTTTAAGATAACTCTCTTTACGTCTTCCGATAGAACGAGATTTCGAACGATTTTAAACGATTTCAAACGCACAGTCCAGTGTATTCGTATTCGTATCGCGTAATCAGCAAAGGTGGGTTTTTTTCTTCGGTCCGTTCGAACGAATTCGATTGGTATCCTGGTTGATTGACAAGCACCTCGTTAGCGTGTTGTAATTGGTCGACAACGCGACCGCCTTCAAAAACGAGGATTTCGCCGGCTGGAATTACACACACGGGAAATGTAATCCAGCCTCGTCCGCAATTCCCGTCGACCGATAATCTTCGACCAGCGGATACCTTTGCTGTCTGCGTCCGCAAATACGTGAACCGCGAATGCCCGACCGCTGTGTGGAAATGTGTCCCAATATGACGCGCAAACAGACCGCGCTAGCTTGATTATGGGTCAGTCGTAAATTAACATCGTCGATAGAAGCCATTGGTCGTTTAATGGCACCTCTGCGCCGTTTTATGCGTACTCGGAACGCGTGAAATCTGCCCTGCACGGATCAAGAGAGACATTGAATTTTTTTCAGAGACTTTAATAAACATTGCAAACTCGTACAATATTTATCTTAAAAATAATTTTGCTTGGAAAAGAATCGTCGCTTGACACGAATTTGACGTCTACTCTAAGCGTTCTGGGAATGTGATCCTGGGTTCAAAGTTTTCTGAAAGAGTGGCGTTGTTGAATTTCCGTCTGCGCGAAGCGAAAGAAACGTGGAAAATGGTGAGAGGAAAGTTCTTGGCAGGCTGATATCGCTACAAGGGAACGCGAAAGAAAATCGCGTTACTTGCACTAAGCGTGGAGTCGTCGATAAATTCGTAATATCCTTCGCTGTCAGAGCCATTCATTCTCGCGAGTTGCGGCCATTACGTAAGAAGAATAGACACGTACAGGTTGCCACCGCAGGAGTAGTTTCACGCTCGCTGTAAGTTTATTTCCGCGGAACCGGCACCGAGGAAAAAGACGCCAAAGAAAGCACGATGCTTCGAAGGGAAATGTCTTTGAAGTTCCAATTTGTTCGATGCCCGTGCTGCTGCGTGGCTGGGTTTAAGGCGTTGTTACCCGAACACACTTGAGTGGTGCCGTTTACGGAGCCGGCAATTTGCCAAGTACGATACTCGAAACTTCCGAATTCGGTTACATTCACAATGCAAACATTCTGCACAATTTTTCCGAGAAAATTGCATTTGGAATTACTTAGAGGATAGAGGATAGGTGCTGAAATTTTAAATTCCATCCTTCTTCTTTCGTACGGTTCATTCTTTACCAACATGGATAACCGACACGGAACAACGACGCGATTCGATTAACGAACAGATCGCAGGTTTCCGTGACACAAAGCCGCCTCCATACACGTTCTCGACGATTCTCGAGCTCACACTCGTCTGATGACGGAATAATCTTCGAGGCGCGAAATAAACCTCGTACCAGCTTGGTCAGGATACTTATCCGTCAGCAGAGGCTGAAGTGAAAGGCTGTCGATCTCAGGTGTCTCGACAACGTCTACGAAAAGGACGCGAAGTGTGCTAGAACCTGAGCATGCTCAGGGATCCGTTCGGTGTGCAAATGAAACCTGGCCAAATTAATTGAACATCCATCTCAATTACGGGGCTCCGTAGGTGAATACGCCGGGGCTAGACGCGTTCCCGTTCGAGATCTTACGCTTGTGTACACTGCATATATTGCCGCTGGCCGCCGACAATTCTATCCCCGCGGACGATCTGCTAGGACAATGCATCCTGGACAGAATAATTCACTGAAGCCATTATGGTCGGTGCAGGACAAGGGCTTTATTATTGACTTACGACTAATAGTCACGCTGTGGATTACGCGCGTGTGTACGGTTTGGTACGCGCTTGCGTACTTTCTCCGTCTGTACAAGCAACGGCGTATTCCCTTCTCTCGCGGCACCGTTCGATCTATTGCTCATTTCCCAGCGAATGCTAATCGAACGGGCCTCGCTGAAACGCCTGGAAATTCACGGTACGTGGCTTCTCGTTCTCCTCGGTGGGTTTCCGAGTGTCCCGACGAAAATGGATCGGTTGCGCGTCCTCCTTCCATTCTCTCTGCTCCACGCAGACGAGATTAGCCGTTCGAAGCGTATCGACGCCGGATTCTTATTAAATCGTCGAGTCGAAGGCCGACGAATTCTTATTAAGAGGAAAGAATCCGCCGATACCTTTGCGCCGCTCCTCTCTAATTTGCCGCCTGCTTTCGATTATGGAGATTACCGAAAAATTATGCTCCACCCTGCTCTTATTCGCCGCGAAATTAAAGCGGGGCAGGGTTTGCGGTTCAATCGTTCCTGGGGATGGATTGTCTGTGTTTTTACCTTTCGACGGGAATAAACGTACTTCGGATTATAGGGAATAAAGTGCATGTATTTTTAATGAATGCAGTTTGATCTACCCAGTGTTATTTCGTATATTTATCGTCGTTTATAATACAGTACGCTTCACCACCGTTTCAAACGTATAAATCGCTCGACGAAACAATAAACTCGTCCCGCGCGCTTCCTTTTGGTTAATCGGTTTTTTCTTTTTCTATGTTTTTTTTTTTTTTTTTATATACGGTTGATCGATCCACAAAGCAAATGCATCACGTTTCATCAGAATTCGTTGGCCACGTCATAGTCAGACTCGCCATTATTCCTACGCTCGCAACAGCCACTATGTTGCACCCGTGCGTTGATCAGGCATTCTGTCTGTCTCGTGTCCCTCTTTGAAAACGTATCGCCGTGTAATCGATGCGCACTTGGACAACGTTAGAAAAACCTAGTCGATCCCGGATCCTGTCCAGTGAATGAATAAGCAGCCCTCGAATAGGGGTTGATAGCGACGTTCTAACGGTAGAGTCATGCTAATCTGTAAACCAATCATACGGGCCCGTGGAACGGATCCACCCCAATTGGCCGCATCTATATTCCTTGTTCTGCCTCGTGTCCGGATCCGTCCGACCGGATCTTCGCATAGTCTGTCCGAACGATGCATTTCCATATTACAGTAAGATTAATTCGGGCCACGAGCTGGGTTTCGGAAACCCCTGATGAAGTTTGGCAGGTGTCTGACACGCGTCAGCCGTCCCAAAAGCGAGACGTCACTCTCCCAGAGATCGTGGATTTCGGTCAGCTACGTGCTGCCCGATTCGTGGTTTCGTTCGTGCGTTCTCCCATCTCGAAATCGTTAGGAAGTCGCGGAAAAAAGTGATTTTTCCCTGTTTACACGGAACGATTTTTCAAATTGTCCCGACGAAACTCTGTTAATTATTTTTAACAATCACTGTTCCAAGCGGTTCGGAAACTCGCGGTGAGAAGAGGAGAACGAGCTAGGCGGGCTAGCGGAGCCGGAAGAGAACTGGAAACGAAACGCGGATAGGGTTACTAACGATTTCGATTCTGCATCGGTCAAACCGAGCGCTGGATTTTCCGAATGCTTTTTTGATCCGACCAGTCACCGCACACGCCTCGCTGTTGGGGTAGCAGTGGTTGCTTTTCGAACAAGCTGACGCGAGCCTGCTGTCTCGCTCACTTTTCAGGCGTCAATGACGCCAATCTGCCGTGTAAATCGCGACATATTTCACCGACTACCGAGGTCGCTCGCGCGTCTCCATATCTGCTCGCACCCTCCCTTCCACGTTTCCGCTTTGACAAACTCGTGATCGGCCTTACCACGACGCTTTGAATGCGCGTCGGATAAAAAGTTCTTTGCTTGTTATCCCGGGGGGTTAACGCGTCACGCGGAATATCTCGACGAAGTCGACGAGTTGAAAATACCGTGTTGAGCTGTAATACTTTAGGAAGGCAGCAAGGACCGATCATCGTTGCGCGCGTGCTCTCTCGATCTCTCTCGTACGAGCGATTCCTCGCGATGTTCGTGAAATAGTTGTCACTCGTGAACGCACTTTGATCGCTGGAACGTCCAATATTCCACGAGAGTGTCGAGCATATCGGTGAATCGGTCCGCGTCGAATATTTCCGGCGACGATCGGCCAGTCCGATCGAATCGGAATTTATTTATAAGCGAGTAAGTCGCCGAACGAACCACGGTGCGGTGAACAAAAACCGGATGTCACGCATATGGCGACGCAATTTTCGGAATTATCGGCTCGTGAACGAGTGCGAGCGTTCCGCGCGTACATGCACGATCGCCGCACGCATCGTCGCTCGTAGACACGACGAAACGAGAGCGAAAACTACCCCCTCAGGTCTGTTTGTTTTTGATATGGTTTTCATCGAACGATCCAGCGATGTTGCACGCGCCAGCTGCGTCTACATGCAAATGGTAAACCGCCTACTTTCCTCGAATGGTGCAGGTAATGGTCTCTGCGATATACGGAGGTTGTAAAATCGGCCGAGTGTCAACCGGTCGTGTATGATTCGAGTATACAGTATCACGTAATTGTATACGTAATTTCGTAGTTACATTTCATTCTATTGAATCGTATACACACGTAAACTCTAGACATCCCGTATACTCTAGGAAGATCGTATCTTTCGAGCAAATTCAGGTTTTCGTAGAAACTTCGCATCTTCTTTGATTTGGCAATTATGTTTGGCGCATTTTCATGTTATCTCATCTGCTTTGCAATTGTTGAAATTATTGTTTCAAGTATCTTTTCTATCGACCGTAACTATCTAGATGGCCAGTTTTCATCGACATGGCGACGCAATCAACAAACGTGATTTTCATAACGTTCACACAATTAACCGATAGTAATTGCACCGACGGATGTTATGCTAGGGACATCGTTGGCGGCTACATCATACGCTGATTCAACGTGATTTTCCGCTACGTAAACTAACTTCATCAATGTCTATGCCAATGACCGTATCGACAAACTTCATCTCATACGAATTACAACGCGTTCCCGCTCGTTTCGTATACTTTCTTCGTTAAATGTAAAAAGGTTCGATACTCTCGACGAAAGTAAACCAAGTTCAACGAATCGGCCACGCGCTTTAAAAGAGACTCCAACGAATCCACGAAAGTGCCAGGATTTAAGAAAATGGAAGCGGCTGCGACACCTGTTTCGTTCACCCCGACACACTAACGGCGTTCGAGGCATCTGGAAACTTGCGAATTAAGAGATTCGCGGAGGGGGGCGGGGGTCATTCGATTATTTCCAGCCATTAAAAGGGTCCCGCGTTTCTTCACGGCGACACCCCATTGCAAACGGAACTCCTTTTTCCCGTAGCGTCTTTTCCAACTTTCTTACACGAGTTTTACATTTCGCCAAGAAGGGTGAATTTGGAGAGAAAGAGAGGAACAAACAGCAGGGAGGGAAAGGAATGGGAACGAAGGATAGAGAAGCGTAGCTGGAAGTTGCTGCCTCGTCGGCGAAGAAGAAGTCTGTCTTGGACCACGAGCATCGACGACCCCCTTTCTTCTCCCCTTTCGACCCTTCCCGGTTTCATTGGTATTCCACGCGGCAGCACCAATATTGCGTTACTAGAACGCGTCCTGCAAGTGGAATCGACGCGACGCAGGCCACGACGACACTGGCTAACGTCGCTTGTAAGTCACACCATGATGCCTTCTACTCCCTTTTAATTTACACTCGCCGAAATTAATGTTCGCTTCGTCCTCTTTACGATAGAGACGCCCGGCTTCTTCCCCGATTTCTTTCAATCGCTGGTCCGGGTATCCACCTCGGAAGGGAAAGCTTCTTTAAGAAAGAGAAAATTCTTGTCGCGGAGTTGTTGGTAACGTTTCTTGTACAAATTTCAGTTCGTTTTCTTAAGCGTTCCCTGGATAGACGGTAAAGCTCGCCTCCTTTTTCCGTGGATGGGACATTTCCATGGGAATTTTTTACAGGATGGCTGGGATCGTCGTAAGCTTTAAAAGTCCCCGAGGAAAGGATCCTCGATGGGAAGACGTTTCAGAGATGGCTGGCAAAGAGCTACGTAACGACGAGTTTGCGATTGTAATTACAGCGTACTTTCTTTAAACATGTATATTTGAAATTTAACCGATTAATAAATTCTTCTGGAACGCCTCGGGGTTCATGACGAGTAGAACGAGCGAGTGACGTAGTATCGAGAAAGAATTGAAATTCAACGCATTATCAAGCGTACGAGCAACGGCCGCGGAGGGGATGTTTTCCACGCGGTACAACGTCGAGCCAACCCTTCGTTCCTCTCAATTCCGTGCGGGATCGCGGAATCAAGTGTTTGAGATTATGACGGAGGCTTCGGTCACGTATTTCATTAACTGTGATGCCGTCGGTTCCGCTAGGCAGGCGAGGCGCGTAGGGAGAGAAAGAGAGAGAGAGAGAGAGAGAGTGGCGGATCTCTCGAGGGTGCAGGTAGCCGCGAAATATGTTTGCTTTGCGTTACATCCCCCTGGGATGATCCCGTTATAATTATGAATGTCCTTGTTGTCCCGCAGACCTCTTCTTCGCCTCTTTCCACTTCTTCTTCCCCTCTCCATTAATCTCGCCGAGGATTTCGACGCTTTCGCGTTATCGTCTTTTTTAGATAGGCGAATGGTTCTCGCGATTTTGAAGCGGATAAGTCGTGGATCGCGTTTCCATCGATCGAAATCGTTTTCCCGTCGCGCTTGCAATCGACGAGTATCGAGGAGATTCGTTCTTTTTAGAACGGGCGTGCTTTGAAACGAGCAACGACAGATTGGAATTACCATATTGGAGGAGGGACTGGACTTCTTATTTCCGTTTCCTTTAGAGCAGAGGCAGGAAAAAACGCAGCCTGAAGGGTTTCCTCTATCCAAATCGCTCGCTCCATCTTCCGTGCAGTTCTCCTCTTGCGTTGTCCCCTTGCAAAACTATCTCTACCATTTTCCTTCTTACCTTATCTTTCTCTCTTCTTTCTTCGCTCGCTCAAACTCTGCTCTCGCCACCGAGCTTTCATCTCCCCCTGTTCCATCTCGGGCCTTGAGATTCATCCGATTCTCGTCCACGAAGATTTCAATCTTGTTTGGTCGAGGTATCGACACGTTCTCATCTTCCTCTCGATATTCCCAGCAACCTGCTCCCCTTCCCTTCGTTTTCTCTCTTGCTCGCATCCTTCCTACTTTTTGTCCCGTCTCTCTCTCTCTCTCTGACCACCCTTTCCGGCCACGAAACGTTTACTAACCCTTGCGAGAGTAAAAGAGAAGATGGTCGATGTCTATATCGATCGGTCAGGACGAATCGAGTGCAGGCTCGAAGGAAATTCCCGGTTGCTTCCGCAGGAAATTCGCGAAACGCCTGGGTCGAGAAACCCTTCATAGATTCGTAGCCTCTTTTCCCATTTTTTCTCTCCTTTTCTCTTTTTCTTTTTCCTTTTTTTTTTTTTTTTGTTGGTAAGGACCCTCCACTAGCAGCACCGAGATGATCTCACGACCGCACGCAAATCTATGTAACGAGAAACGGACGCAGTCTGGCGAAAGATGGAACGCGAACTAAAAATCTGGCCGTTGACGCGCTCTTTCTCGACACCGGAAAAGACTTTCCCAGTCTATGAATATATTAAAAGCAAACAAAGCCGCTCCTCCCGTAATCCTCGCGTCCTCGTCTCTCTAGAAGCACCGTCTTCGCTCAGCGGACGTAACGCTCGTCCCGTTTATTAAACCGTCCCGCAAACGGTTTCTTAAGCACTTTAAGTTAAGCTTCGTCGTTACCCTCGAAAGACCCGGTTGGTGTCTCGTCCGACGAAAGGAGAGGAAGACGATAGCGGACCTCCATCACGATGAGGAACAATTAAAATCGCGTCCATCGTGCTTGAAAGTGCCTCGCCTGTCGTTATTAAGTAACCTAACTCGATGCCAACTTTGGATAATCAAATTGATATCAATTATCGCCATGCAAATAAAACGAAAACACTCTTTCAAACTTGGAACGTTAATTTGAAGAAAAATGGAATTTTCTTTTTCCTACGGTATTATGAATAATTTTAATGAAACATTTTGCATGGCTTTTCTTTTTGTCCTTGTTTCATGTTTCTTACATTTGTTTCAGACGGAGATCTGCTCGAGTGCCCTGACGGACGTCATCCACGCGGTTATCAACGGAACGGACGGCTGCCTCTTCTGTTTCGGACACGCGGGACTAGGTGAGTCTATCTACGAATTTCACGATACAAAACCTTCTCTCGCATTGACTTTGGTATCGAGGGATTTCTCACGACGTAGATCCAATAAAAAGCTGGTTAAACATTTTTCATCGTTCCGCGCGGGGCGACAACGTCTTCTGGTTCGCTCCTTTCCGTCCGCTCATTGTTCGACAAAGTCCGTCGTCCCCGTAGACAAAACGCCATTGTCCGTCCCTCGAACGGAGCTCATCTCGACAGAGCATGGAAACAATTACATGAAATATGAATACCACGGGGAATTCCTCGTCGTTCTCATCGTCCTACTACTCTCTTTCCCGTCGTGGTACGTTCGAACGTCAAGATGCACCTGTTCCAGCTAGAAGTGGACTGTTTGCGCAATTTGTTTACCGGTACGGTGTAATTGCAGATACGACAGAAGCACCGGCGACTCGTTGTCGAAAATTAGATGAAAATCGCGGAACGAAGTTTGTTTTGCATAATTGCACGAATAGTCGAGCATCGCTCGACAACCAAAGAACAAAGGGTTATCTTTGGAAACTTGAATTTCACTCGTCTGGGAGGAACTCCCTGATGGAAAAGTCCGAACTCTATCTCGAGCCACGAATTAACCATTCGTCGGATGAAACTATCACGACGGCGATTCTTTATTTACACGTCGTTCCCCCTGCGTCGTTCACCGCAGCGTCCATTTTCAGCGGCGCGGCAGTTTGTCGCTCGATTTTCATCGTTCTGCAAGAAGCTAAGGGAAAGAAAGAGTACCGGCGCGGTGGGCGAGACGCGCGCGAGTTGTTTTACATTTTAAGTAGTGATATCGAGTTTGCATGCAAATGCATGATTATGCGAGGAAACCGAGGGGAAGGAAGATTTTCTCGGGTCGGAGAAGGAAGTGGCGAGATGCGTGGATACCGGCGGGAAAACGGACGAGGAGAGAAAAGGGGCGAGAACGAGGAACGAAAAGGTGGAGTCGAAAGGAAACGAGATAATGTATGCTACTGGGACACGAGCTTTCTCGCTTTCTCTCTTTCTCTCCCTTTTACCTCTCGCTCCGTTCTCCACGCCCTTCTTCCACCTTTCGAATCTTAACGCACACCGGAGATTATCTTCGCCTCGTCTCGCTGTATTTTCAACGGAAATAACTTCCGAGCTGATGGATTTATGGCAAGCCACGCAAAGAGGCCGATTAAACCTCTCTGCCGAGCTCTACCGCTTGTGTAGCCACCGGTATACTGCACAGTTATCAGTGGTAGATACTCGAATTCGGAATATTCGACCTTAGCCGTGTAATATTTCATTGAACGATGCTCGTTAAAAGATGTCGTTTTAGTTTCCCAAATGAATTTTTTAAACGATCGAAGATGAGATGTCACGGTCGATCGAAACTTTCTTCCAAGGAATAATTCAGTGAAGAGGAAAATGCGTCGCACGACGAAAGAAGATGCGATAGACTAGCGAGAAAGATAAAAGGGTCTACGAGATGGGCGAAGATAAAGAAACGCGAGAGGAGAAAGACGTGGAAGGAACTTTCATCCCTTCGCACCTCCGCCAAAGATACTTGAGGCAAGTCCGCGAGCAAACTGCTTTTGATCATAGCTACGACAACGCATTTTTCTCCCTTTCTCTTTTCGTCTATGTGTCATTCCTCTTCCCCTCTGTTCTTTCCCTTTCTTTGTAGCCGGACTCCCCTAACTCTTTACCTCCCCGGTTCCTGTTGCTTTGACACAGAGAGAAGCACCAGCGAAACGCGGAACAAAAGGGGAGAGGAGACGAAGTCCGCGAGGTGAGACGAGACGAGACGAGACGAGACGAGACGAGAGGAGGAGGGAAAGGGGAGCGCAAGGAAAAGGAGCTTATGCATCGTAAGCAATCGAACGAATCTTAAAGTTATGCGCCTTTCTCGGTTCTCTCTTCGCGTGATTCAACGAGCCATCTTCTTCGAGTCGCGAAAAGACGGGGGCTACGATTCAAGAAGAAATCGCGAGACACCCACGGGAAGCAAGAAAAAAGCAAGTGGAACGACTACGAAACGACTACGAAACGACTACAGCTGGAAGGTCCCTTTGAAAGCAACAGGATTTGTCGTACAGAAAATTGTAAGGGGCGGACCGAGGAGGGGAGAGGACGAAGAGGCAGCGCGCGCGCTCCCTGCATGACAGCCAGACAATGCGGCCTTTTGTACTTTGTAACGCGGTGCTAATTACTCCGCATCAGCCACAACCCTTAAGGTACACGCTGTCGAACCCTTTTACCGCGAGAAACCACTGAGAAAGCAGATTAACCAACAAAACGAGAAGAGAGCTAGCGAAGAACGCGCGAGCCTGTCGCCCGCCGCTTTGACATGCAAATACTCGCGATAATTATACCGGGAAACGATGGTTCGCGCTTCGTTTTTACCGCGAGCGCGGCCCGATTCAGCACCATCGCCACGATACGAATTCCGTGAGTTATTTCTCGCAATGCTTCCGCTTTGCGGTGGAAATTCGCGACGAAACGAAATCGATACTATGGTTCGGTCGACCAACAGAAGCATCGTTTTCGCCGTACAGATCATTTCCTTTTAGCAGAATTCGCGAATACGTTCGTTTCCGTGCGCGTTCTCCGAGACTCCGTTTGACGTTCGATCTCGAACGCATAGGCGAACGAACATCCCGGAAATGTTCAGACAGAACTAGGGTTTCGATTCCCATTTACCGTTCACGTAAACGACTGTGCGCGACGCGATATTCTTTTGCCCGCTGATGGGGGGGGGGATGAACTCGAAGGGAATTTCAATCGGTAGATGCATCGGCGTTAAAGCAGTCGGACGCGAGTGTCGCGCTAAAGATTTTCCCTGTCGTGGTTCCCTCGGAACATTTCTCGCCTCCTTTCCATCCCTCTTTGCCGTTAGTGGGAGTTCTCGCGGAATTTTTCCGCTTCTCCGCGCTTCAGTCGTTGACTCGATGCTGAGAAGCAACGATACGCGCAGCTGTTCGCGGAACCGATGCATCGTCGATCGCAGTTCCTTTCGAAATTTTTCGATCTCGTTGATTCGAAAGATCGCCAAAATTTCTAGAACGCGCGATGCACAATAGAAAACGGGATTCTTCCTCTAGAGAGATTAATTAGGATTTAAATCGCGTAACGTTTTTCAATCTGACCGAAAAGTCGACTCGTAAACGAATGCCCGTTGAACTCCCTCTTCTTCCCGGTTTCTAATTAAATAACAACATAATTCACCGTCTTACGTTAAAACAATTAAATAACGTTTAAGATTCAGCGACGGCTGCCGGTGCTTTTCCATTATTTCGCCGTTGCCAGCAGCCAACGCGAGAACCCAACCCTCGAATTCTTACGCCTTTCGCTTTCAATTCCCGTCGTTTCTCCTTTCGTTCAGTCCTTCACTTTCCCGCCATACCTTTTCTTCCCTCTTTTTTCTCGGTTGAACTCTTGCGCCGCACTCGTATTGTTTTATGATTTTAATAAGACTTTTTCGTTTACCTATCGGCAATATCTCTTGGCTCGAGAACTTGCCGCCTTTTCGCGCTGAATTCCAAAGTTTCACCTTTTGCGGACGAAGAATGCCATTCTGGCTGAGTGTGCCGTAGACCGGCAGATTCTACAGACATTGGGAAAAAATGGAGGCTTGAAGAAGATGACTGGAATCGGATATCAGCCAGATATCGAAGATAAGTAGAATTACACCGTCGTGGTCAGACACTGACGCGTTGACCTGAAGTTCGTTCGATGGAAGAATCCGAGTTGCCGTTTTTAACGGTCCTTCCGTAAATAACCACGGGCGTCTGAACTCGCGAAATAACTGCCATGCTCGATTACATTCATTTCACCTGTCACCGATGAAAGCCACGGACTTGTAATGGTAACCGAATTAATCGGTTCCAATCTATCCTCGGTATAAATTCGTCGCTGACGAGTTACGCATTGTAACTATGATCGAGCGTTGATCGCGCTCGCATTTCCCATGGCGGCCTGGTAAATAGTAAACAAATTAATTGTCGCCGACCGGGACCACAAACCAAGCGTCGCGATTGTTGCGCGCTACGTCGATCTGTAGATTTGCCATGTACATGGACGGCGGATTTTCGAAGAGCAACCGTGCGAATCGATCTCGCAGTGGCACGTGGTTGCACGAAAAGCGAGGGAAATCAATCGGGAGACCCATTGTTTGTTCCATGGTCACGATTAATCGGGCTGACGTATGCCACGCCTCGACATCGCATACAAGTGCGCCACACAACCGTTTTAATTTATGAATGATAACGTGTGTCTCTACGTATTTTGTGTCAACGGCGACGTATTTTTAAGAACCGCCGGTGTCAATTAGTCTGACGCTGTTCAACCGTAGCACAATTTATGTTGGATACTCGAATCGCGTATAGCCAGTGAAAGCGAGGATGAGCAGAGATGTCCAACGATGGTTAACGGCCGGAAGTCACGTAGCAATCGGCTATCGACGTTATAATCGCTTAGAAGAAGAGCACTTTGCACTCATCCATAAAAATTCGATATTTGTATAATTGAAACTTTGTTTTACTCTTTCAGGCAAATCTCATACGATGTTGGGCACACCGGAGGCAGGGCACACATTAGGAGCGATCCCGTGCGCGATAGCTTGGCTTTTCCGTGGAATTTCCGAGCAGCGACAAAGGACAGGCGCCAGATTCAGTGTAAGGGTCAGTTGCGTAGAATTAACCACCGGCCAACAGCAGCTGAGGGATCTTCTCGCGGCTCACGCCAACGGTAAGTAAATACGAGCCGGATCACCGACATACCAGCCATGTAACCGCTACACAAGGTGTAGGTTGAGATAATACGACGAGAAAATGGAGAAACAAGATGGAAACGCAAATACTCTTTCCACGTTTACCTGCTACTTTCCAGCAAGTTCGTAAGAAACATCAGAAACTGAAGACTTATCTCTATCCATCCATCCAGACACAGACACGTCCATTCATCATCCGAATCACCCAAGTTTGAATCGAGTCGGAGAAAACGAACCTTGTGACCATAGGACGCCGGATAGAGTTTCGGTTACAAATTACGCGCAACATTTGTAACGTAATCTCCGCAACGGCGTCGAACTTTTCTCGTTTTAACGCACTCCGATCGCGATAGCATTGTTGCTCGCGGCGTGTCGAAGAAACTTGAGTCGTAAGAAACACTTGTCTCGAGCTTGGTCCCCCCGTTTTAAGAGTTCCTCTCCTCTAGTCTCTATAAAAGGAACGTCTTAGATCAATACGTATGTCTATGTTCGTACATATATACAGATAAACCTAAACGCAGGGGGGTTGAAAGTTTCCACGGGTCCTCCGTGATAGGGTTGCACGTTCGCCGCAATTAATTCGATGCTTGGAACAATGCGGGGAAGTACAATCGTTTTGGATTAATTAGTGCCGAGTGCAGCGAAGAGAATTGTCGTCCGTCGATAAGCTGATTGCGGAGACTTGGTCTAATCTGCAGAACCTTGTTTCCTCTACCCAATCATGGATGCGTGGAAATCGATCGCGCGAATTCTAATTATGGTTATACCTGATAAATCGTATTGCTGTTTCGAAGAGCGACACACGCTCAAATGTGGAAACAATGCTTGTTATAAGGAACAGTCTAAGATAGGGTTAAAATATTTTACCAACAATCGGCGAAGATGGAGGAGAGAAAAATTACAATTTTCTGAGAATATCGATCGATAATGGACAAAATAGCGGGGCTCAAAGTGAATTTGTCATCCTGGAAGCGTCGTCGAGGTAAATTATATCGATAAAAAGGGAGTAGGCGGGATCGTAAGAGCCCGTTACGGTTTGAAATGCGCGGACTCGGCATGAAATAAAGAATTACCGGTCGGAGAGGCAAATTACATCCGAAAATCGCATGTTCCGCTCACTTGATACTCCAGCTCGCGTTCCATCGAGCATCCATTTCAGACGACTGGCTTCTCAGCGTCCTTCGATCGACAAGAATGGTCAGTCATAATGCCAAGAGATGCACTGATCGAACGGCCGTAAAAATGAAATCGTTGCTTTCAATTCTTGCTTCTTTTGGTACTCGTCGCATCCGTAGTAGATTCGGTGGATAGTATGGAGGAAACAGGACGAGAATCGTCCCGGTCGTCATTTGGTTTCGTCTTCACGGACCACCTCGTCCACTCGGTGGCCCGTAAAATTGAGGGGTAAGATTATTTCTGATCTTCCCTCCTTTCGTCTTCCTCGTTTTCTCTTTGTCTTATTCTCTCCCTCCGTACTCTTCTTCCTTGTTCTCGCTCTTTGCTTGCCGCCTGCGAAAGAATCGCGACGAACAACTCCTAGGAGGACTAATAAGAAACCGAAGGGTGGATTTTTCTCTGCTATGGTGCACTTATGGGAACTCTCTCAAAGTCGGGGAGCACGAGAAACAAGCTTTCTTCGAACCATCTCTGAAAATTAACCTTCGTCCACTTCTAACCTTCTCGATTTTCTTACGATATCGTTGAATAGCCGATATCGGGGGAGAACCATATTTTCGCATGAACTTTTCATGCTTGTCCGAGGTAATTGCCTCGCGAATCATACGCTCCGCCGTTCTTGGAACTCTGTTAACTATCGAGGGAATGTATCAACGGCGCACACGATGTTTAATGGTGGTTTTTTTTTCGGAAACGACCGAGCTTTATCGCGCACTTAAACGTGTGTAGAAATTATCGTCGAAGCGATCCACGTGGGTGGTATGATGCATTAAGATCGAATTTAAAAATTAAAAAGGCTACGCGGTACGGTACGTGGACACGCGGTGCATTAAGAAACAATTCACGGCGTACAATGTAACCGAAGTTATCGTGATCGTGCCGTGAAAGAGGATAAATGCAAAAGGGTCATAATCTCAAAGGGTTTAGAATCGTAGCAAATTTCGCAGCTGACATTAACGCAGAAGTCGCGTGCCATGTTGGAACGTGGCATATTAAACTGCGGCGTCGAACGGAGCAGAATTGCTTCCTCGAACGTTGCCGCGCACAGAGGCCCGTCCATAAAATGGTACCGATTCCTTTTTTCTTTTTCTTTTTTTTTTTTTTGCCTATTTCGCAAGCCTTCCATGGCACGCCTTTAATTTATGTACTCCGTAAAGCAGAGGGAGCTCTCAGCTTTCTGTTTCAAAACGAACGCGATGATGTACATGTCTGGTAAATTTCAAGGGCCAGAAATTTTCTCGCTGTTCATCTGGTTGTTTGTTCAAAAAGCTCAGTACACGCGCTGCTTTCTTCGAGTAGGAGTTGTTTCGAGCTAATTTCAGTTTAGAAACGCGGCGCGTGTGCGGATCTAAGTTTTAACGAAAGACTCTGTTTCCGGTTGACTGAAACGCCAACTGATCAAGACGCGGTGCAATTAATTTTCCAGCTTATTAAATAATTAACTCGTATCTCGAGGCCTGCAGAAACGTTCGACTGTCGCTTGTTTCATCCTCTCCTCGTTCCGACTTTCTCAGGGCGTTTCTCCGTCCTTTGTCGTTGCCTGGTGGCTTGGCGCACCGAGAGAGCGTCGTTTCCCTCAGCCGACACACCCTCGAACTTCGACTTTTCTACCGGTGAACTCGATAATCCCGGCCCCGGTAATTATTTAAAGTTTTCGGCGTCTCCCGGGTCTGGAAGACCCGAGGACCAGAAACGAAATACCTTTCGTCTTTGCGGTAATTTACTTTTGTTTCTTTCGCCCCTGCTCCGCCTCGGTTAATCTTTACTTCCGCACCATTTTCGTTGGGTTTCTATTCGTCTTCCCATGCCGAGTGTACGCGATAAACGAGTTCTCAGGAACGCTGGCGCCGCTTTTTGAGAGTAGAACGAAGAGGATGGGACACGCCGTGAATCTGGTGTGTATATACCGTGCAAGTTTTCGAAGCGGCCGCGTGCATTTCAATGGTGGCGAGAAAGGAAAATATTTTCTAGGATATTTTTCGTATGAGATTCTCTCGCCGCGAGAGAGGCGAGACGAACGGCGGAGCTCGGGGCTCGCAATAATTTTCATCGTGACTCGCGCCACGGTTATTGTTTTATACTCCTCCGTCGGGTTGGCGCGTAAAGCGGATAAGAAGGAAGATAAGGACGAGGGAGGAGAGAATAATGGAGGAAACGTCGTCGTAGCTACGCCGTCACTGGAGCACGCGGCTTTTAACGTAACGCGCATAAAACGCAGATGGGAGTGTTCTTCCTTTAGTTTTGTTCCGCGGAATGCTCGGAACGGAGACGGCGATCGATGGAGAATTGAAAGGAGTAGCACGGGAATTTTTATTTCCCTCGGCTCGTTCAGGAATTGCGAGGGAATTTTCATTCGATTATGATCAACGTTACGTATCACCTCTTGTGCCGGTTGCAAATAGGAAGAAAAGCGTTTGTTTCATTTGCAAATGCACCGGCAATGCAAAGATATTTCGCTGCCATTGGAAACAGAGGCGGCGCTTCGATCGCGCGAATTATTTGTCAATATCCATTTGTTTGTTGGCTGGCCGAAACGATCGATCGAATAACCTCGAAGCCGCGTGTTTGCATTTCGATATACACCAGAAAGTACATGGGATCGATAGGGGAGTCGGGCATGTAACCAATGGTGCATTTGCGGTCGAAAACAGTTCCTATTCGTTCTTGCTTTCAAAACGTGTATCGTCATTCTGTTACCAGCTATTTTATTCATCGAATCGCATCGGTTTGTTCAAATTATTCGGAGGATATTAGCCTGCTCGATGGGCGAATTAGATCTGTCAAGTTGATTTCTAGCGCGGACGCGTTTCATCCGCAAATTTTTCACGTCGAAACACATTCGTTGAATCATCAATTGTCGACGTTATATTTGTCATAAAATCCCCTTCCGTTTCTTTCGAGTCCCCAGGATGAATCGTTTACCGGAGACGGTAACTTTTACGAGGGGGATACGAAACGGGATCTACCGTGCGGTTGGCAATTAAAGAAAACCATCGTCGTCTTATGTACCGGCTGGCTTTCGAGCAAATGGTAGCGAGCAATGGCCCATGCCCCGGCCCTCTGTTCCGCGTCGAGCAGAAATTGGAGATCGTTTCGTTAACGACAGCTTTCCTCACTTCGTCACTTGAAAGTTTAATGACGCGAGGTCTTGCCAGCTTTCGGCCGGAAAGTAAATTGTTGGTTTACGCCGGTAATAATTTTTCTTATACCATCGTAAAAGTCGAACGTCGCGAATGTTCCGCGATCGAATGACTTTGACGTCGATCTAGTCTCCGAACCACCTCTTTCCCTTACAATTTCTCTCATGAACCCGAGGCATTCGTTTCCGCTATGTGAGAATCAGATAAAAATTTAGTCTTCGTTGGTTTTAGTAGCGCCGATGATTTTTAGAATTAACAACGCGGTTGCTTTAACGAAAGATCGGGACGCTGCGAGATATTGATCTGGTGGTAGCGAAGTAAAGGGAAAATGCAATTAGAAAAATCTGACGTAGAAATTGGAATAGATCGATCCAGGAAACGGTGGGAAGAGAATATCCTAGAGTTTGAACAAAACAAACGTAACAGTAACAGAAGCGTAGAGCGAACCATATGAAAGAATAACACGTGAAGTTAATTTTAATGGCCGTTCCATGGATTAACAGGCGAACGAGGGAAGCCCGCGAGGCGGCGTCTCTATTATCCCGTTCCCCTTTTTGCAAGATTTCACCTGATATGCCAGTGTTTGCCGAGCGTACGGAAAATTCTCGAAAGCAACGGAGCGCGCACGAGCCAGCTTCCCACGCGTGTTTCATTAAGAGATTCGATTCTTCGCGATAATAAAAATGTACCCTCAGCTTCTTCCTCCCAGCGAGCGGTTGTTCCGATCGGAGACGTGCGCGGTCATAAGAATCGCATAAAGCCATTGAGAAGGGAGAGCAAGCAATAAGTCCGTGAGTATTAAATTAAAGGCAGCTCGAATTAAAAGTACTCGCGCAATTTATTCCCGGCGTATAAATAAAGTTAACGACTAAATGAGCATTCCTGTGCTTATTACGGCGAGAAATGATTTATAGAAAACTTTCTCCGTCCGTCTCCCCTTCTTCTTCTTTCTTTCTCTCAGTTGGGGAAAAATACGCGGAACGTGGCTACGCGCGTCTCCCTACGGATCCTCGAGTTATAGTCAAGACGGGACTGACTTTCACGACGGACGAATATTCGCAGCCGCTTATTACCAGCTTTTCCCGTGGTTCCCTCCGGCTCTATCCGTAGTCTCCACGACCTACGACCTTCTCTACTTCTCATGGTACTACCTGAAACAGAACCGTGGCCCTTCGCCTCTCGCGTCCCCACGAGACATCGCCCACGAGGAGAACGAAGAGAACGAGAAAAAGCAGAAGAAAAATGAAGAGAACGGCGCGAGCCAGTGGTCTTTGCGTCGTACACTTATTTCGCCGAACATATGACCGTGCAAAGCACATCTTCCACAATTCCGTGCGACGACTGTTTCTACTTTAATACCAGGATCCGGGCGTTCGTTAATTTTCTTGCTTCCTCCCTCGCCGTTCCTCTCGTATTTCTTACGACACAAAACGCAAAGCGTATAACGTAGACACAGGAGAAGAAGCGAAAGGTCGGCGTTACGGGCGAATGGAGATGCCAATGGTCGAGCGAATTACAGGGAAAAGCTGCGCCATGTCCGACGAATTATTATCGATCCCCTCGAAAACGAGTTACCGCTTCCGCCGGTTCCGATCCGCGACTGATACAGCGACCGATGATTATCGGGCTCGCCGCGAAAGAAGAAAAAACAACGATGCCAGGAAGATTGAGGCTTCCCTCTGATTTTTCGCCCAGCCAAGAGAGAAGGTAGCGTTTAAGGCAGCGTTCTTTTCTGTTTTTCCCTCGTCGAACGACTATTATACTTCGAACCGTTTCGTCGTTTACTCTATTTTTAGACCCCTTAATAGCCGTCGCCCTATGTTAAACTTCCAGGCCAGTTTCCCTGCTAAGAACCAGCAACCGTTTCAAGGAGAATGTACCTATACGACACGTTTGGCAAAACAGTCTCGTCGGTTTTGGTCATTCAAAAGGCCGGAAACAGATTTTTTCACTGCCCATCGTTTGGTTCACCCTCGGGTAAGTCGATTGGCCGAACCCTGATAGTATTCGAAACGCGTCGAAAAACGATTTATCCGCCACCCTCGAACCCCATGCGAAGAGAAGACAGTGGTAAGCGGATCGCAGGGCGTATCCATATTCCGGCGAGTTCTCCTCGCGGAAGATCGGCGTTTTATTTCCACAGATTTCCAAGCAACGTCTCCTCGTATCTTCCATCGTTGCGAACCACCGTCACGCGGCACAGATGCCGACAATATTACTTTTTCCTGTCCTTTTTATGGATATTGCCGCGCCTCTGCTGCATTAGTACGTCCGAGCGGGCATGCTCTTCTTAGTAACGTCGCTTTGTTTTCGTTAATCTTGCTTTATATTCTCTGTTTTAATGAAAACGAACCGTTTGATCATTCGGAAACAAAGATCTTCAAGCTATAAAATATTTATGTCGTAAGATATTTTTCCATATTACGAGCGAGAGTTTCCTATTTTTGACTCGTATTGCCTTGACAAGGATCGAGTTCATAGAAATCTTGTCTGTCTGCGGTCTCCAGAGTAGTTAGAAAATGTCGTAAAAAGGAGATAAATAGCAGATATCATGCCGAACGATATAATGGAAACGGGGCAACCATTATGCGTTCTTTTACGATACTAAGAATACGTTGACGAGATAATAAACAGTTAATTGAACATTCAACAGGCAGATTAAGCAACTTGTCTAAACGGTTCTACAAAACAGTTCTACAAAACAGTTCTAAACTACTGTTTACGAGTATCCTTGTCTTTTTCATATTTGTCCAATGCACCTCGAGATTCCGTAACAAAAGGAAATATCAGATTTTTACGATGCACGTCTCGAAGAATCGATAGGCACATAATCGTTGTCTTTCAATATTCCCCCGGCGTCGTTTCGCATCGAAAGCTTTCTCCAAGGCGCTGGCAATATGTCACTGGCGAGGCTGTACATAAAACACGCTGGTTTACGAGCTGATCAGATGGCGCGTGTGTTATTACAAAAACTTCTGGAACCCTTTCTCGAACGCAGAAACTCGATAAAATTTTGCTCCTCTAGAAGGTTATAAATTTCTGATCAATCTTTGCGTCGGATCTTTGTATCGAATTCACGGAGGATCTATCAACTGGTAGGATCAAATCGGGATTTTTCATCTATCGAATTACGTTCCTGACGAGATATACTTTTGAAGAAATCCGTGATAGCAGAACGACGACGAGGCTGTAACAGTGCTTTTACGCTGATCACTGTTTACAGCTACGTTCCGCATTACGTTGATTATTCGCGCAAAGACCCGTGGCTATGGTCAAACACAAGCCAGTCGTCGATAGTTAACCGCGATAACGCACCGGGATATCTCTACGGCGCGCATCTTTCTACGTTTTATCGATGTCGTAACTCAGCTGGAGACGATCCGCGGATATTCCGCGGTCTAGGCGGGGCCGATTTACGCTTCTGTCTAGCGTCCACCTGCATCGCTATGCCCCTCCTATCTGCGATTTTATTTTTCCATCAAATAACAGCGTCGTCTACTAAACGTTGCTCGCGATTGACGCGCCGCTTATTTCCCCTTCATAATCCAACCAACGTTTTTCCTTTCGTCTCCGCCATTCTGTATTTCCTCGTGTTTCTCCGCGCGATACTTCCTTCGAGTAACAACAGGAGAAGTTACTTTTATCCTCGCAGAATAATACCATTGCGTTAAGTGTACCATTTCACTAACAACTTACAGAGGGCGTATTTATTACGGTATTTCCGTGTCAAAAGAAACCGTGTCGACACGTGTTATTATTTATCGTGTAGGCTGACGACGAGCGTAACAAGGGGAACGCGTGTAACGTGATTTGCGACGGCTCTTTGTTCCCAGATTCCGAGCAGTCGCCGGCTGTGTACTTGAGGGACGACCCACTGTTCGGCAGCCTGCAGCTGCAGCAGCACAGCGAGCTTCGTGCACCGACTGCGGAACGTGCCGCCTTCTATTTGGACGCAGCGGTCGCGGGCCGACAACGAGAAGACGGAGACGCGCACATGCTCTACACTCTACACGTTTATCAGTACAGCGTCGCCGGCAAGGGTGGAGGTAAGTCACCGTTTTCCTTCCTCCGCCGATTCCCTCTGCTCCTTCGTAGTCGCCGTTCGTAAACAACGTTTGTCATCGAGCTTCGTAAACCAGAAACCCTCTCTTGGTCTGCAGCGGCTTCCGTTCACGAAGAACGACGATTTTCCACCGGCTCTGTGAAATTGTTTCTATTGTTCCTCGCAGGGAATGGACCTGGAACCGTTGACCAGATAACGCGATTTACTTGAGTACCATTCTTATGTCGCGTATGAAACTTTTTGGGCACGCCGACACGAGAATCAAACGTTACGTTGACTGGCTGTTATTATATCCCCGTAATTTCTGGAAACTGATTTCGTGACACGAGCCTTCATCTTACGTTCGTAGAATAGATAAACGTGTCAGTAGCTCACGCGCATTTCGAAGTTCCTAGAAACGTTTCCGTTGGTAATGACCAGATAAAGTTCCGAGCGATGACCAGTTAACGTAACCGTATCGTAATCGATTTTTTCACGGACGTCGAATATATTTCTCGATATTTTTAATCCTCAGTTGCCGGAGGCAGAAGCAGGCTACACTTAATGGACTTGGGTAATTCGGATCGCGGCAAGTCTTCTGGCGGGATCCCCTTGTCGGGACTAGGCAATATCCTGCTAGCGATCTTCAACGGGCAGAAGCATTTGCCGTACAAGGAACACAAGCTAACTCAGTTATTGAAGGAGTGTCTCGGCTCGTTGACGTGTCACGCCGCGATGATCGCCCACGTGTCTCCCAACGCTCAACACTACACGGAGACGCTAACCACCGTGCAACTGGCCTCCCGCATTCACCGAATGAGGCGAAGAAAGATCAAGTTCGTCGGTGGGAGCACGCAGGGGACAGGCAGCGGTGGAAGTTCCGGCGAAGAAGCGGCCAGGCAGAACAGCGAGTGCGATCCGAGCTCCAGCGATCTGTCGGCGGATACGGTGATCTATGTCGGTCCCAGTACGGACGACGCGACGGATGGCGAACATCCCCCCGTTTATATACCCAGCCTGAATTCCGGAGACAATCGTTGCGCTATGGGTAGAGTGCTTCGTGGATCAGCTGCGGAAAGACCTTGCAAGATGCCGGAAGAACGCAGTCCGGTTCATAAATCGACGAAGGCGGTGAAGACCTTGACGCAGACAGCCTCGAAGCAGACTTCTCCGGCGCACACCGCCACTCCGAAGGCCAGCCCGGCCAGGAAAATTTCGTCGACCAAGGTTCCTTCGTCGAAGGTGAACGATTCGCCTGGAAGCAAGATTCCAGTTGCTGCGCCTAGCGGTGGTTCGGACGAACAGTGGATAGACGGTCCCAGGATCTCCAAGTCGAAGGTCGCGGAGGCTAGACACATGTTGAAAGATCCTCACCACAAGAGGGAAACTTGGATCGACGGACCCATGCAATTGACTGGTCCGCCTACGTTGCAGCTACACACTCAGCAACATTCCTCTGGCTACGGATTCATGGACAGCCACAAGAAGAGTATGATTAGAAAGTGGGTGGAGAATCAGTCATCACAGATTCAGAAGAGCAGACACGCAGCAGCTAGAATCGAGTCTTCGAAGATGTCCGGACAGTCGTCGCAGTTTAAGGAACTAACCACGTTCAAGACGTGTGGAGCTATGGACGACGACGATACTTCGTTGTCTACGGTCGAGAGTGACAGCTTGAAGGCGAACGAGATCGAGGATATCACCGAGAAATTGGGCGCCAAGCTGAATCTTCTGAACGTCAAGTCCAACACGGATTCCGGACTGGATCTGACAGCCAGTCCTGTCATGGACGACAGCGTGGACAAAGGGAAGCTGGATCTTCAGGAGGACGAAGACGACGACGAGGAGATCGTGGTACCTCCACCGTTGCCCCTCATAGAGCCACTGAGCAACGGAGTCAGCAGAGAAGTCTCGATGGAGAGCCTGAATTTATCGCACAAGGACATAGTCCTGCCATCCAGGCACTCGTTGTCTTCCGAGGACGAGATCTTAGAGATCGTCGAGGTCGAGGATTTGGAACCCGTCCCCATGCAGGACTCGTGTCTTCAAGTGACGGAAGAGGACATCGCGATGTGTATGGGGGAAAATCCTTTGCCTGAGAGCGATCAAGAGGAGCATCCTTTAAGAATTCTCAGTCAAGAGAATCTCACCGTCGTATCGACGTTCACTGGTAAGTAAATATCTACGCAGTATTCCATCACTCTCTTCGGTATTACCATCCGCTTGGATCGCGGAGTATTACGCGTGGAAATATTTAGAGCTTTCCACGATGGTTTCTCGCGACGTTCATGCCGCAGCGTGTTCTCTCCGCCGTTCTATCTTTCGACTCTTTTTCTCGTTCGGAGGGTACTCGAACGAAATGCTTCGAAGATTGTTTCTGGAGAGAATCGATTCTTAGATCTTTCTGGCTTGGTAATAGCGCGCTCGATGGAAAACAATCATATTGCGAGGAAAAAAGAGAAGAAAGCTCGAGGATTGTAACGATCGAGAAGAGAGAAAGGGAGATTGGAAGCGGCTCGATATAATTACTCGTCAATACTCTCCGTCTTCGAAGCCGTGCTCGGAAGAGTCTGCTTCCAACTAAATGCGCTGTTCCTTTTCATCGCTACTTATCTTGCCATTTCTTTCGTTTTCATCGATGACCGAGCAGCGTCTCGCTAGATAGACAGAAGAAACGAATATGTATTAATTTCCAGATTCGATGTCGGTGATGTCGGACACGGAACGATACAGGCCTCAGTATCCGCCTCCAGTTGGCGCCGGTGTCCTGCCCAGGCCATACTTCGACCACGAGGATTTCCTAGAGCAAGAGACCAGGCACAAGTTCGACCAATTGGCTCGACTCCACGAGCTCTACCAAAGCAAGCTAGCGCTCGCTAACGTCTCCAACTCGGTCACCTATCAAAGGGAGAACTCTTCGAACGTCAGAGAAGCTCCATGTAAGTTTCCGAAAGTTTGTTCCGAACAAGAGGACGCTACTCGATCTTTCACCAACTGTGTGTGTTTTCTGTGTGCGTTATCGACCCTTTCGTTGCGTTTCTAGACTCCGACTTTCTTCCTTTTCCGAACCTCATAACCGCAAAAAAGGCTGTCGCCTTCGATCGGCTACGTCTAGCAAGAATCTGAACGAAACGAAACCGGCAACGAGAGGGTCGAGTCTCGCCGAGAAGAGTCCTCTAAAACAAAATCACCCTGTCAGCCAACCGGCGTAGGTCTACAACAACTATCACATTAACGCAGGACAAATTCCAGCCGCCCCCGTCTTCCGTCCGCCGTCGCGCTGTCAGTCCTTGTCCCTCTCGGACGTGATGTTCAACGACAACGCGAGCAATCACGGCAGCATCTACAGCGAGCCCGCGTACATCGCCGGCAAGTCCGATCAGGAGAAGATCTGCGACAATTGTCGTCAGAGCATGTCGAGACCGGCCACTGCTTCCTACTGGTATCCGAACAGTGTGGCGCACATAGCCAGCCCTAGGAGATACTGTGGCAAACTGGGTGACTGCAACATCTCCAGCCTGAGGCATCCTGATGGCGCCTCGAATCCTAATCTCAAGGAAGAGGTGGAGAGGCTACCAGGGAACGGAGCTTCAGGTTCAGATCCAGAGGAGGAATACGTCGAGGCGAAGAAACTGTTCACGGCGGCTGAGAGGCCTGAGAGGACTGTCACTGGCAAGTCAGATATCGAGGAGGATCTCAAGGTTCAAGGTGAGAGTTCCGATTTACTCGATTAAAAATTGGAAAGCGATTGTCGATTAGCTCTGGATTATTTGGAACGATACAGCATCGATAGGATTCTACAATCATTTTCTTTGTTTTGCTGTAGCTGAAGTTTGGTTTAGGTATAATACTATTGAGAGTATTGTATCTCCAACTTTCTTGCAGCAACAGCACCGTTGCAGCTGTCTATTCCATCGCCGGCGCCATCCTCGGGTCGAATGCAGCGTAAAATCACAAGTCTGGGCTCTTCGATGGGCCTGAACAAGGAGGGCTACGATTCTGGCGCCGATTCCACGCCACGGGCAGCGAAACTCTCGCCAGCTACTTTGTCCAGGCATCGTGCGGAAAGTTCTGGCTACGACAGCATCGTCAGAGATAGCGAAACCAGCAGCATCGCCAGCGACTCGTCCAGGCATACCGGAGCTCTCCAAGAGCATCAAGGTATATTTATCGCCGATTTCCTGATACTTCTCCGCGATCTCGAACGAGAAACGCTTGCAGCGAAAAATAAACATCATCTAGAGAAAGATCGATAGAAACGTTCCAATTACGTTGAGTAGTTAGTTCGTAGTTAACTTCTCGAGAGATTGACCGATACCGCATGTCCTTCTTCTCATTTCATTAGTAACTGCATGCCATTAATTACGTATTCCCTATCACTCGAGGAATCTTGCACAAGTTAGTAAAATCGTAACGCTCTGTCAAGCGTAAAGCAAACGCAACTAATAAAAGACGAAAAGAGAAAAAATCTATGGATAACCGGAAAAAGAAATCTGTGCATGTTTGTAACATCTAACGATTGCATAAAGTCACGTAGATAGCTTAGCTTGCCAGCTAAAGCTCGGTGAAACGATGTAAAAACCCTCTAAAATGGTCCCTCCGTACGGTGGTTCTCCTCAGGTGGCGCGCTGGGGGTTCTAACCTCGACGTTGTGCGGGTGTTTCAGCGGTGGAACAGCGGGTGGCAGAGTGCGGGCTCCGGTCACGGGCCCAGTGCCGGGCCCATCTGCCACGGGCGCCATCCGCGCTGCCGGGGATACTCGCGTACACAAGCGAGGACGTGGACATCCTGGACAGGCGCGCACGGTTGCGCTCGGATCCACGTGGCACGATGTCCAGGATACACAACCTGCGACTACGGCAGCGCCTTCTTAGGCTAGAGCTGCGTGACGCTAAGAGGCGCCTAATGGTGCCCGATGCTCGCTGGAGCTATGATCGTAAGTTTCTTTCTACTGTCAAAAAGATCTCCTGCGTCGGAATGGAAGCTGTTTTACTATGATAAAGTTGGTTTACTATTTGTAGTTCACGTGGAGGAGAGTATGGACTGGCGAGATCCGTCGTTCCTGGAAGCGCTCGAGGCAGAGACGTGTATCCTGCAGAAGCGAGTGCAAGCCTGTAAGAGCCACGTTCTTTTGATCACGTGCTTCGACTCCTGCCCACGGCAACCATGCACGCGGCAGGCGGAATCGCCTACAGGGATTCGGATCACCTAACCTAGACTTGGGTCAGCGCGCTCAACCGCGTGCTGATCGCTAAACGGATCGCCAAACGGATCGCTATATGAACGATTAGAAACGAGACGAGCGAGGTCGCTGATGGGAAGAGAGAAATAAAGAGAAGAAAAGGGAATCGTCGTCACGATGTCGCTCGACTCCGTCCAATAGTTGTTAAATGACAAATTTAGTCGTATCGTGATCGTCGTCGCCATTGTTACGCACGTGTAATAATCGATCGTAAGGAAGCTTTCATCCCATTTTTGTGCGAGGATAAAGCGTCGTTCGCGTTAACGAGCCGAGAAACTTGTTGCGTTTGGATCTCAGGCTGTCTCCTGGATGCCGACGTTCCATAAAGAAGGGAATTTTTACGATGATTTCTAAGATGTTCTAGCGATGTTGAAACGATTGTTAACAGAGATAACGTGTAGAACGCGAGACGCATACTTGTTGACTTAAAATAATTTAGCGTACGAGTTGGTGCTGCATTTTTTATACCGATCGACCGTCGAGGACTCAACTGCTAGGTAAATTCACTGAGTCGTTGCTCCTGATTCGAATTCCAAATGAATTCCAAGCCGTCGAGAAATATGATCTTTCGATGATACAAGCTGCACTTGACAATTCAGAAGTGCTAAGCTTCGAGAACAACGCTGGGATAATTACAGCGAGCGATTTTGTGCGTTTAGAACCAGTTAACCAGTATCGAGGAAAGTCATTATAGCGTGTCGTGCGTGTTTGATCGATCGAAGATCGAGCATGGAATTCCTCTACGTAAAGAAACGGAAGATAAGAAGGTGACGAGAGAGAAAAGAAGACAGAGCAATTCCATTGAACTCTCGCTACGGTGCTGATCTTCGATCGACGATCCGGGATCGAAATTTAAATTCAATAGGTTCTTTTGGATCGCACCGAATTCGTATGGTAAAACGATACGTCGAATTTGAGGGAATAAAGAAGAGACAAACAGTGCAACATGATGATATAAAGAATATATGTAATGCTATAAAGAGGTGGTAGTCATCGGGTGATAGTGCCGCCAAAGGAGAAAGCAAGAGAATCCTTTCGTATGGTAAACGATTGACGGAATAAAAGTCAAGGGTAAATAACTGCGATGAAACGCGTCGTAGTCATTGTATTTAATGCACGCACGTTAATTCAAGAATATTATCGTAGCTTTAATCGTTATCAACAGTTACCGCACTTCGTAGGGCTCTGTAATTCACTTTAGAAGCGAAGATGAGAACCGATGGGAATGTGAGAGCGAGCGAACGAACGAGAGAACGTGCACGAGAGAAAAGCACAACGGGAGGGATGAAATAACGAGCGCGAAAGTAACCGAGAAAAAGATGCTGCGCGACAGAGTGTTACTTTTCCACGGTAAACATATTCGTAATCGTAAAAGTTGCTCGGTACGCCAGCGCTCTCTGTTTTTTCGTGTGAGATGAAAGATGCATAGCGAACGTTTGAAAGAAAGGGAGAGAGGGAGAGAGAGAACAGGATGGAGTGCGCGAAGTTTAAACGCGAGAATCACGCGTAGAGCCAAGACGTGGGCGTATAGATCGTGGAAGGGAGAACGAGCCACGGAGAATGAAAATAGACGGGATGAAAATAAATCGGGAATGCCGGTAATGCGCGGCAGAAACAGACAGATTCCAGCTTTCTGATACAAACTGTGCCGTGTCCGCAGCTGATATCGATGAAAATCGCCCGGGTCTCTGCCGCTCAATCGCTTGTATATGGCTATGTATAATATCATATCCGCGTTCTTCGCTCCTTACGCGATGTGCAATCTTAGCCCGCCCATATCGCACTGCCAATCTAAGAGCTTAATTCCCTTTTATACATATACGATTTAAGCATACCAGATTCTACGTTGGTCTATAAATATCGTCAAATCGATTCATAAATATTTCCAGAAAAAGCTGCTTCGCTTCTTGAAATTTTTCTTACAACTCAATGTCAGTAAGAGCAACGAAGCGATAGTGCGTCTAGTTTAGTCTTATCTGTCCAGATTTGATGGTATCTGTAGACCGCAATCACGAGTCAGACGTATATTCTGACGATTAAGACTAATCATTAAAGCGGGACAAGGCTGCACACAATGAGCAACGAGCCTGCTTACCGAGCAACGCAGGATCGCCGATCCCCGCTAGTTGCAGAGAATCGTTCTCGAAGCTACCGGTCAGATCGATCGTAAGCCGAAATTCCTGTGTCATTGTCCGTTGTTAAACGAACCCGTACGCTATTCGTCCAATTGTTCTTAACCCGCCACTGCCGAATACACGCGTCCCATGATCGATCATCTTCGATCGTCGTCCTCCGCGCGATGTTCATGACTTCTTCCTTTGTGGTTCAGTTCAATCCGAACTTGTCCTGCGACCGATTCAAGACGCGTTCAAGGGTGTTCGCAATACGCACGACGATCTTCTCTTCCCGATTGTACCTTCCAGGAATCGCTTCTTTCTTTTTTACCAAGAAAGATGCCGTTTCAAAATAAAATAACCCCATCTCGAGATTCGATACTCCAATCGTCTCCTACGTTACACGTTTCCTTCTCTTTTCTCCGTCTACCTTACCCGTTTTACGTTCGAGCTAGGGAAGCGCGTCACTCCGTCTACCGTGAAAATACGACTAGTAAACGATTTAACAAGTAATAGCAATTTACGATTAAGGATTTAACCGACCTCCGCATGATGCCGCTCGAGGAAGCGGCTAACCCAGAGTATAACACATACGCGCACACATACCTAACAGAAATACACGAGAATCTACCGTAAACACGCGCCTACTGTATCATAGTACTTGTATCATATTTATATTTTATATGTACAAATTAGTCATGTAATTTCTTGTAATAAAGATCAATTTACAACGTATAGAGACGAGCACGATTTTCGGACCGCATTTGTAACCTTTTTTTCTCGCCCGCGACGACGAGTTTTTCCCCCTCGAATTCCAGGCAATTTGGTCAGCGACCAAAGAGGACGGAAGAGAGGCAAGGGGAAGCCAGATTCCACGGAAGAATTCCTCGGACAAATTATTGGGTCGCGTTGTGAGCCGCGGTGCCCGACGAAGTGCGCGGCGAACGTAGAATTTGCTTCGTTCGACCGAGACTGGCCAACTATCAAACGATCCTCGTGCGAGCTCGCGACGAGCGAAGAACAATGCTCAAGGAGGTTGCATCCACGATCCATGTACAACAATCTATGACGAAACGTACGAGATTGAATAGAACAAGGTACAGGTAAGGATGTAATTAGAGGCGGAACCGAGTCGCGGAAGCGAACTAATGACGCGGAAGAGGAACAATGAACTTCGTGGATTTCAACCTGGGAGCCTGATATGCTTTAGTGTGTTCGTCCTGGGAGAGGTCCCGTACTCCCCGTACAAATTTGAAACGAAGGGTGTTTCAAAGGGGAATTTAAACGAAATGGGGTCGAATTATTCGAATGGATGTTCTCTATGTTGTATGTTTTTGTCGGTTAATGCGTTATTTATAGGCCTGCGAAACTAATTGTATTTACTTCTTCTACACTTTCGACCTTGTGATTGTCGCTTCGTTTCGCTTCGCGGAAGAATGAGATTGAATCTTAAGAAGAAGTAGGAAATAAATTCTCATTAGAAGAGACGTTAGATTGGAAGATTCAGATTGGACAGAAATCGCAGAATTTTTACGATCGTTCGATGCGCACGTGGATTAGAGCAACCTTGAAATACAATTGCAAAGCTCCCGATGTGAATGACGATTATTGCTATAATTAAATCATTAAAAGCTCGTGCAAAGATCAAGCCGCATAATCCGGCAGACCTTGGCGATCGAAACTGCAATTGAATGAACCGCGAAATGAAACTCGTTTGCGTTGCGCGCAACAGATAATAGATAACACTTTGCTGAATAAAAATAAGCGCGTATCTTTGCTACAGTATTTCCCTTCGTATGCATTATACAACCATGATGCTATCGTAAATTATTTAAAGAGACGTAGAACACTAAATTAACGGGAAAATGAATGAGTTCGAAGCCATAGATATTATCGGAAGCCTGATAATTAAGTCGAGTCAATGATAATCAGTTGTAGTAAACAGGATAAGTATTATTTATGGATACTCTGAGTGCATGGCTTCGTGGAATTTTGAGCAGCATAATAACACGCAAGACAATGACGTTTAGACAATAGTATAACAAACATCAATAAATTTAAACATATAGGTCTTTGGATTTATAGCGTAATTAGCCAGATTCATAGCATAATTAAACTAGAAATTAGATCTATAACATAACTGACACGATAGCTTGATCGTATCACGATCAACTTCGTCGTTTCCCACGTTCTGATCTGTTATCGTTTACCTGTTGCACTTCTAGAAAATACAAAGTAGATCTGCGCTGTTTCTATATTTATCGCAAGGAGTTTCATTCCAAAGAGGTCGCAAAAGTCGGAAATATAAAGGAATAAAAAATTAAAAAAAAAGAAAAAAATATAAAGACACCCACAATATCGCGCGAAACCGCGACGATACTCGCGTGTGCCCTCGCGGGAATAGAGGCGAGCGATCCGAGACAGACTGTGTCGATGGAGGGGGTAGTAGCACGAAATTATCGGTGGCACCGGGAGAGAGCAGAGAGACGATGTTTCGTGCGTTCGAAAGAAGAGCGGCCGAGAGGATGAGCGGGCAAAGGCGATTAAGGGGCGGCAAGCGAGAACTCATCGTCGTCGTGGCGGTGGCGATCGACAGTAGCGTGAAGTCAGTCCAAGAGAGAATGACTCGTCGCGCGCGTCCTCTCAGCGTCTCGCGGCTGGCTGTGGTGCTAGCCCTGTTCGGGACCCTATTCGTGCCTTTCGCCGCAGCCCTCAACAAAAACGACTTGTACCCTTACACGACACCTGGTTCCTCGATCCTACAGTCGGACGTAAACGGGTTGCTTCTATCCGCGGAGACAATTCTCAAGACACCGATCGCATTCTATGATAAGATCTTCAATTCCATATTCGTGAGTACACCAGTTTATATATTTCTTTCTTTCTTATTTGTTGGTGATTTGTTTCTCTGGATTATTGATTTTAATTTATTTCACCCTGATTTCTTTCCCTTGCGTTTCAACGGATTGATTGGAAAAAGCGAGATTAGTTGAGAGTTTTTATGATAAAATGTTCTATATTGCGCGTTAAATTGGCACAGCACCCGGATTTATTTTAAAGCTGGACAGGAAGCCACACGATTCGACAGATAAATCGTTATTTTTATCCAGCAGCGTGGATCTCTGTGGTTTTCCATCGGGCGACGCTCGGTGGCCACTCGCATCCGGCCCCGTTTAATTTCGGTACTCACAAAAATACACGGTAAAACTTCGATAGAGGGCCACGGGCTGCAGCCGCTCGTACATCGAATAACCCTTGCAGCGCGCGAAATTGTGTAAACACGAAGCGCGCGTGCCACTGTTTACGCTTTGTGAGGAAAGGGAGAGCGCAACAGGAAAATCGTTTATTTAATGTTTTAAATTAGGACCGGCGCTCGTGCGCGTTGCACGATGAAACGTCTCTCCTCCCTTGTTTAAATATAACAAGCCGTTCCCTCGGCAAGCGCATCGTTTCGTTTTGCCTCGATGGATGGAACAAGGAGAGGAAAAAGAAAATTCGAAAAGCGTAGAGATCGAAGAAGGCCAGGCAGAAGCAACTACATTTTCGACGATGGTGTAATTCGTTTCGTTGATATTAATTCGCGCGGAACGAGGGAAAGCCAGGAACAATTCGGTCATCCCCTTAATTCGGCTCGTGGTCTAATCTGGCGTCATTCTCTAGCGTGACACGAATTCATTGTCTGCGATGACGGTCAAACGGCCGCAGCCGGCGCGCAATCGCTTAATTGCGCTTGGGTCGTCGCACGAGCTGCTTCTCATATTCTCTGTCTCGGTGCGCGTCACTTGTCACGCGGATCATGTTCCCCCGAACGTGGAACTCGTCCCTTCGACGATCGGCTGAACGAGAGCTTTGCGATAAGATTCACAGTTTCACGGAAATTTCTCGAACACCGAACACAATTGTCAGATACGCGAGGATCGATTCGAGACTGAAACTCTTCCTGCGGGACAAGGAAAGAGAGAGATAACACGTCCTTAAATTATCAACATTCGAATTTTTGACGCAATGTTATTAGATTAGTCGCGGACGCTATTGACTCATGGAAGGCAAACACTGCGAGATTAGAGGAGAATTGTAGTTAGTTCTCCGGTGATCTCACTTTTCCACGAACCGATTCGCAGGCGTCGTACGGAGCGTGAATGGACATTGATTGCACGGTACGCCTCCCCCACGCGTACGGATGCGACGTAGGTATTCGGATGAATCTTCGTTCTAATTGATCCAAGCGAGTCAAGGTGCGTGATCTCATGCATGTCGAGCGGCGTCATGTTTTCATCGCCGCGTAAAAAGCCGCACGTAGGAAAACACGCGATCGGCTCGAGGTAACTACAACCCGTGACTCGTGACGCTGATAGAACCCATTTACGGCTGACCGGCTGCTACCTTCTTAATAAGATGTCCTTCATTGATACGTTAAACGTTGCGTAATTATAATTACCTGGTAGAAAAACAGCTTGGAAATAACAATTTTATAGCTTGCTTCACCGTACCCCCTACTTTACTACATCGACCACGTGCACGATGACGATGAATCTCGTAGTATAGCGTTCCATTCATCGGCACGCTCAATAACGCGATCCCAATGCCGTGCCGAATAGTGGACACGTTATCAACGCGCCATTCGTGTTTCGGCACCGTGCAGTTATCGAATGAACGCGGCCGAACGAACCAGCTAAATGTTTTCGACGACCGGAAGGGAGACGAATTATCGACAAATAATCGCAGGATCCTCGGTTAACGAGTTGAGAACGGAGTCTCGATCGCTAAGATACGCGAAGATACACGAGAATGTGCGAAGATACGCGACGAGCATACGCGTATTCGAGCATCCTCGTTCATCAAGATGTGGTCCCGATAGGTGGGATCAGGCGCGCTGTTAACTGCCACTTCCCCGATCCATTTCGCCCTGGCTCGAAAGCTAGGCTCGTTTTTCGCGCAGCCGCACGTAATTAAGCTCCGTCGAGCATCAGATAAATATTTAATTAGCCTTCTTCCCCATTACGCAAGGATGTAGAGGAGGCACGATAAACCGGCGAGACACGCAGGCAAAAGTAGCGCTGAAATTTCCGAACAACAATCGACGAACGTCGCTAATTAAATAGATAAATACGTAAGCGGGATTCGACGCGCGTTTGATTCATCGAGTGGAAAAGGGAGAAACGGCGCGAAGCGGCAATTAGCCGGCGCTTATTGCGCGCCGTTCCGCGGAAATTGAACCGAGAGCGAAGAGAGATACCTGTTGGTTATCCGCGTGTTCGTCCGCGAACGATACGATCTCGCTAAACGAATGGTATCGGAAGCCGGCCGGTGGATTTGCATCCAGATGGACGTTAATGCGACCGACGATTTACGGCGTAAACGCAGCCAATTAGCCTTGACGCTTTCCCACATTAGTTAGCGGACGATTTGTAGGAGGAGCGCACCGGGAACGTTGTGAAATTCCGCGAACGATTCTTCCAGATCTTCCCGGCGACGTCATCCCGCGTCGCGAAGCCCAATTAGGCTTGTTTGAAAAGTTCCTGGTTAATTAAATTACCGCCAATAACGTAGTCGTGTGAAATTGTTTCTAATGTAAGCGGTCTCCTGGCAAATGACAAATTCGAAAGGAAGCCGCGTGTCGCTTACTGTAAAACGTTACGCCGCCACTGTCCAATATGCCCCGTTGATTTAACGACTCTAAATCTAAAGTGCAGTCGATTAACGGGCAATCGTCGCGTTAGATGGCAATCAGTAACAAAGAATCAGGCGGTAAATGTCTGATAATTTATCGCACGCGACGAAAATGTCCGAATCTAAATGCAATTTCTTAGGAGAATCGAAGAGATTGAATAGATGTTTGGCATGCAAACCTGCGTTAGGTCCGACGAATTGATTGACACAGATACGAGCTGCGATATATCCGCGACGGTCTACTTAGAAGCTCTGCCTACACGACAATCATCTCTATTTCGTCGCTTATCGTCGACGATTCGCAGTCATCAGAATGATTGCGGCCGATTACACGATTGCGTTAGCGCGTGCGACTCGCCTTGTCCACCCCGTGTCTCGAAAACATGATCTATCCTCATAGAAAGAAATAAAAGTGGAAAGAAAGAAAGAAAGAGAGTGCGATCGTTGGCCAACGTTGGAAACTCGTAGGTTCCAGGCGCAATTGCACGATCATCCCCAGACCGCGAATCTCTGTTCGTTATTGTTATAAAGTGTCTCGTGAAACGATCGAATTTTGAAGTTTAAACGCGCACGAAGTTGGCATTTAACGGAGTCGCGGTTATTGTTTGCCCGGTTAATTGAAACTCTCGGGGACCGCGGTTTTCCAGTGACCGCGTCCCAATGATCTCTTCTTTCGCGTTTAATTTTGTTGAAGTTTCGAGAGCTATCGAGATAACATCTCTCTGCTCGCGAAAGTCCTCTTTCCCCTGAGCTAAATTCGAATAACAGCCCGCGGAAACTGATTATTCGAACGAGCGAAAAATTAGCCCAGTAACAGACAATAAATCTAACCAACTGCCTGATCGTGTCGTCGTATATATTCGAAATTACGAGGAGGTGGAATTACAGTCGGTTAGTTTGAATTATTCCATTCGATGCGAGTCCCCTCGGGTTTTTATTTAACGAGCGAGCAGCTGGCATAATCAGTGACATCAGGAAGAGAATCGGCGAGTAAGATGAATTCGTCGTATTACTTCCAGGCAGCTTCTATCTATTTTCACCGTTTTCTCTCGCGTTCACGATTACCGGGGATTACGTGTGTGCGTGTGTGTCATCGGCTCAGCTGTGACCTACGACCCAAGCGATAGCCCCGACGGAGATAGCGTTAGTCCCGACTCTCCTCTCGAAACTCGCCACTGTCAAAACGTTCGAGTACGGATCGGGAGAAAGAGAGGCGAAAGAGAGAGAAGGACAGTCGAAGAAGACGCGATCGATGTCCACTCTCGAGCTGGTTGCCATGTCCCATCGATTATCGGTGATCCCGGTTTCCCGGTGCCCTCGTAATTATCGCACGAAAAATCATCTAATCGGAAATGGCTAACTCGTGCCGATTGTCATCGATCGTGGCCGGGAATAAAAAGAGAGAAAAGCTGGACCGTTGATCGGAATAATTACGGGGACTTTTCTTTTTCCCCTCGTTTTCTCTTTTCCTTGAACTTTTTTTTTCAATTAGATTCCGATGGCGTGAAATTGGTCGCATCGATCGCGAAGAAAAGGCTCGATTGACCGCGACGCGGTTTCAAAGCAGAATTAGAACTGTTTCTTCGCGTCGAAGTCGCAGGATGAAATTGCGCGAAACTAAAGGGACAGACGTTGAATCGGGATGAAATTGTGCAATTGAGAAGCAGACTTTGAGAGATCATGAGAATTCCTTTAAAATCCAAAAAAAGTCCGTATAGTTACAAAATGAAACGAATAAGAAGATCGAATAATTTAATCAAACTGTATGCATATAATGTGAGGCATTTAAAGAGCAACGTGACATCGAGTCGGCGCCTGATGAAGAGGATCATTGTCTGGTCAATTTAATTTGTGCCAATTCTTGCGACCAGATCGCTCGTTGAATAATACGCGCAGGCTTGGGTGTTAAATTCGACACGGTGGTAATATCAGTGGCACGTGAAAACAATACGAGCGTTGAACAATCAGAAGTTCGAGCCGAGAAATCGGGACGTGAGAGCGGTCGAAACCAGGCCGGAATTTCGTTGACGTGTTAAACTTCGTCAATTAGCCAGGGTCGTTAACTACGAAGCTTCACTTCCGTCTTTCCATTTGTTTGGTACTCGACCTGGAAGCGCATTGTTCATGCGTGTTATGACACTGTTTCATAATCGTATCGAGCTGTGAAATTGTCCGCTTGGTAGGCACTTGATACAGCGTCACAGTCGAATATTCAAAGATGCGATTTGGAAACTAAGGAACTTGAATCCCTGTCGAACTTCGTCTACCATCCTCGCATTATTTCGCAATTACGTTTACCAAGATCGGAGTATCGTTTTGAAAAATATTTCTCGAATGAAAACCAAAGTTGTCAACGACTCTCAGGCGTTTAAATCTCTTCTTCCAGATTTGAATCTCGGTGACCCAAAAATACGCGACAAAGTAGGCCGCGCGTAGACAGAGGTTCAGCCGACGAAAACATTCGCGGGGAAGCAAAAATAGAGTTTCGGTGAAGTTTTAATTTGGTCCTCGTGGAACGTTGGGAATCGTTTCTCCTGCTGGCGTCGACGGCACAGCTGCTCCCGCCACGAATGTGGAGCAACGCGCGCGCCTTTCAGTTTAGCCAATTGACGGAACGACGTCTACTCTGGCAGACGCGTGGCATCAAGCTGAGCAGCTTCAAACTCGAGCCCTTTCTAGTGTCTCAGCTTCGTTAAACGACGCGTACACCGGGTGAATGACTTTTGGTGTACATACGAGACGTCTCGTTACATCATCCATGGATTCCCGACACGTGCTCATACTATTTACCTGTCTAATAACCGCTACACATGCGTCTAGGCAACTCTGCAGAACGTCGTCTTTCTCCACTCTTTAATCTTAATAATCGTTCGTTGAACCGATGTTGCGATAAGGAAGTTGTTAGATTAAACATTTTAATTATAGAGAAGAGGGTGATTGGACTACCGAACGAGAACGTAAAATTCGTTCAGAAGCTATCGAAAATTTCTTGAGTTCTCTTAGTCCTTATTTCACGGTTTCTCTCGGATTAAAGAGAATCTAGATATGCAGATTCCTACCTGCAGGCAGGATCGCATCGTAGAAGGTAGAGAAATTTAGAAACCTCCTTGTAGGGGTGTGGAGGAAAAGTTGGATAAAGACTGTTGGGGAAATTTTATCTCTGGATTGCATCGAACGGATAACGAAAGTTTGCCGACACAGCCTGTGAGATCTTCCGTTTCGATTCTCATTCGCGTAATGAGACTTTTAATTACGAAGAGCTGAATACAGAAGTAAGGGCTAAAGAGATTACCTTACCTGGTTGCAGGTAAACGGAAATGGCGTCCTCTCTTTCGCAAGGGCCATGCAAAGATTCTTCAATATCCCATTCCCGCTCGACGATCCGGTTATCGCGCCGCTCTATACACACGTTGACACTAGCGGTTCTGGAAGAGTGTATTATGGCGAAACAGACGCACCAACAGTGCTTGCCAGAGCCGGTGGAATGGTTCGTAGCGCTTTCGCGGACGCCGCGGACTTCGTACCGACTCATGTTTTCCTCGCCACATGGCTGGCCGTTGGATACTATAACGGAAAGAGCGACAAGGTGAGTGGAAGTGAGTCAACTTGCTAAGAACAAAAGCAAATTTTCTCACGTGCAAGATACACCGCTAAACAAACGAGACGAAACCGATCACTGTCTTTCGTCCTTTCTGATTTAATTCGATTCCTCTTAGGTGAACACGTACCAGGTAGCTATCTCGTCGAATGGCACGCATTCTTACGTGGAACTATTGTATCCGGAGAATGGTGTACAATGGATTCAAGGTGAGTCGCACCCGAATGGTTTGCCTGACGCGAAGGCACAAGCAGGATTAATGAGCGAAGGAAGAATGTACACGTTGAAGGGTTCCGGGACGGATCAGATTCAGAATGTCGACAAGTGAGTCACTGGATGCCTGTTCAAAGTATGATTTATCTCTTCTTTGACCGAGAAAGTAATCCTCGTTGTCTTTCAGATGGTCGAACGTGAACAGACCTGGACAGTGGCTGTTCCAAGTAGGACCGATCTCCGACGACAGCGACGTGAAAGTTCCCGACAATATCGAAGGTAAATTTTCTATCGACTGTCGATCCTTAGCTCAGATTGCTGGAATTTTTCGTTCGATCAGACTGTACCATGTGTTCCTTGTTGCTTCATCGATCAGATAGCAGCGCATCGAATCAGGTACCAAATTGTAGAATAGGAGCAACGACTTGCCACAGCAGGGCGACGTGTGTCGACTACGAGGTAGGCTTCTGCTGCCACTGCAAGCAAGGATTCTTCGGCAATGGGAAATCCTGCCTGCCAAACGGTGAGAATCGTCGTTTCACGGTTCCACTTCGTCGTAAAGCCAGCAACCCCCTCAATTATATGCGAGTCACGTTCCTTTGATGTGGCCACGCTACATAAAAATTCGCTTTCAAGAGGTGCCCGTACTTTTAACCGACTCTTCCCTTTTCGACAGCGACAAGTGTCGCGAAACGAACGCCGACAACAGACGATTCCGGTCGCGTTCTCTCTGATCTATTCATAGATCACGGCAACTGACTACGCGGCTCTTTCGATGACCTCGTAAAACAGCGGATTCTCGGAACTAGGCCCTTTGAATAGCAAGATTCTGTAACCGACCACCGTGGTTTACGACGAGTACAAGCTAATTTCAGGCAATAGGCAAGAAAATTGAAAGGATTGTACAAATTTGTAGATATTCCACTGCGTGTAAATGGCCGCGTTTCCGGCACGATCAACGACGTGGAGTTCCCAGCGAGAGATCTTCAGTGCTACGTGCAACCGAAAGATGGAAGAACGTACACGGCTCTATCGAGAGTACCCGAGGAAATTGGCGCCAGTTTCCAATTGTTGGGTAATCTGGGCAGTGTGATCGGTTGGCTGTTCGCTAAACCGGTCGGCGAAACGAAAAATGGATACGAGCTTACAGGTACTTTCCGACGATGTTACAGTGTACTGCTGACAAGCTTCACGAACAAAATACCAGTCTAACTTCACAGAGTGAAAGGAGCATCGTCTCATCACACTGGTTGATAGATTGTTTCTACAAATTGTATCGCCTGACAAATGACTTCTTGTCAGCAGAGCACTGTACAATTATTCTACATCGCTTCTCCTAGCTTTATTCCGTTTTATTATTCCCTTTCCCTATTATTTCCTAACAAAACCAAAGACTCAAGACGAAACTATTGTTAACAATGGTTAACGTAGAGAAACGATCGATTCAGGGGGCATGTTCAATCATACGACGGTGCTGACGTATCCGTCAACGGGCGACAAACTAACGATACGAAGCAATTACCTCGGGTTGGACGTGTTCGGTCAGCTGAAAGTGGAGGCAATGATCGAAGGTACGTTGCCGCAGTTGGCGAGAGACACCAAGGTCGATTACGGTGACTACGAAGAACTTTATACGAGAGCGCAGGCCGGCGTGATCCGCGCGCAAAGCGAGAGAATTTGCAAACTGAACGAAGGCGGGGAAGAGCGGGAACTCGCTTTCATCCAAGACGAAACTATCGTTTATAACGAGTGTCCGTATCTGAACGTCGAACCCGAAGACGACACGACCAGATTAAAGTTCTACAGAGGTGTTACTACTTACGAGGCAACCGAGGGAATTATACGTTTCGCGGTGAATACAAAAGTGGCGCCCCTCGAGGAAGAAGATCCCTGTATCCAAGGAAGGGAGACCTGCAGCGATCACAGTTTCTGCGTCGTCGATGGCGATAGCTTCAAGTGTGTCTGCAATCCTGGGTAAGAAGTTTCACTTTGGTTTACGCGTGTATTCTCCGAAGATCGCGTATAAGATTTAGAAAAACGTCAAAGGGATATCTTCTTCTCGTTCTTATGGTAGTACGGTTGGATATGTTGAAAAATCGGAAAGGATTTTATTTCGTTTGTAGACAAATCACCTCGGTGATACTCCTCTCGCGAAAATGTGCAATTTTCTCTTTTTGTTATCAGCTATCAGTATTTGTACGAGGAAGACGGAAGCGCAGTTTGCGTGGATGTGAACGAATGTACCGCCGGAAATCACATGTGCTCTCCCGACGCGCAGTGCATTAATCAAGAAGGCAGCCACACGTGCCAGTGCAGGCCCGGATTCTCCGGTGATGGTCGAATCTGCGAAAGTGAGTTACCAACGAACGGATATTACCGTAGTCTGATAACTCGCCCAGCTATACTAGTCCAACTGGAAAATCGATATTTTCGAGGCTCTCCGCGGCGAGACTCTGTTTTACGAATTGTCAATAAGTAGCGTACCTTTCGTTGAAAATACAGGTCTTCCCTCTTGCGAGGAAACAAGATGCGGGAATTACGAGCAATGCGTGATGATCGAAGGTGCGCCTAACTGCGTCTGTTTGCCTGGATTCGAGGATACCGAACAGGGTTGCTATCCTACGTCGCAACGTGGTAAGAACGCTCATTGTCCGATCTTGTACGTGAGAAATAGTTGGGTTGATACTGTACGACGAATCGTTGCAGCTTCCTGTGATATCGAGGATAACTGCTCGTCCAATGGTATCTGCAATTTCGACACCGAGAGGCAGAAGCACGTGTGCATCTGCTTACCAGGCTTCGTTGGTAAGGATTTACTACATGATAACGCAAAGAAACATTCTGTAAATCGATTTAATCCTGCGATTTAAATTTGAAATATTTCGTGAATTACAGAGGATATCGAATTAGTCCGAAATATTGTGGTACTTTGCAAAAGTAATTGAATCCACCTGCTAATACAAATTTCGATATCTTCAAACGCAACTACCAACCAGCTAATTCCATTGTAGCTAGTCAGAAACTTGCGAGACGATGTTAAAATTGAATTACTACGGAATCACAATGGTTTCGGGCGATTCCTACGAAATCGTGCAATTTCCTCTTGTCCCACTATGCGATGGTTTGCAAACGAATCTCGCGATAGCCTTCCGTGTCAACGATCGCTATCGTTTCCAGGCGATGGCTACACGTGTTACCCGGAAGCAGAGCCAACCGCAGTGGACGAACCGCCGAAACCGCAGTGCGTGGAGGAGATGTGCTGGTGTCCAAGGGGCTGGGAATATCGGAATAACGAATGTATGCCGCAGGAAGGATCTGGAAGGTCTACCGACGTCTCCCCCGATCGAGACTGTAAGTACAACAAAGGGACGCTCGTACAAATGCATTCTTCGACCGCAGTGTCGCTCGAATTCGTTTGGTTTGTTAATCTTGGCTTTGAGAATTTGAAATAGTGAAATTGCACGAGAAAGTATTTATATTACGAATTTGAGAATTTAAGTAAATCGTGATGAGAGTTTCAGTCTTATGACGAAGGGAATACACGGAAATACTAAATTTAATTATAAATTTAAAACAGATAGAAATTTTAATCTTTCGAGGAAGAAGATTATAGAAGTATTAAATTTAATTACAAATTTAATCCTCAAGCGGATTGACACGTATCGATGCATGACAACTAATCGCACGTAGGACACGATTCGATGCAGAGCCGTGATAGCACAAAATACGAAATGATTATAATTATCCCGTGTGATTTGCGATGATTACTAACCAGCAGCGACGAACGGTTTGCATCGTGCGTTCTAGTATCGGCACACCCAGTCCCGGAATGCTACGAAGACCACTGCGTATGTCCTTGGAGTCACAGTTACGACCATTCGAAGAAGATTTGCGTGCCTCGGCCCGGATTCAACCACGAAACGATGGGCCCATCTGGATTTCACTGTACGATGATACTCAGCTTGGCTTCCGCTAATTTTGCCTATTAACAAAATCTTTCGCACGAGCTACACGCTTTCTGCGCACATCGATTAAATTCCTTTCGTTCGCTATCTAATCTATTTACCAACAGATTTACTGTCCTATTGACAATTTTGAAATGCTAGTGTATAAAACGATATGGTTTAGCTCGACGATTAATATCACACGAGCAATATGACGGTCAACCTGTTACAAAACATTTGGCACGTCTCCACGAAGGCGTAAGCGCTTTCAAACACGATCGATGCGATCGACTCGCAAAAACCCGTCACGAAACGCTCGGACGTGGATAGTCGAAGCAATTACGGATCATCGGGTAGAGCATTATCGTAATTGCACACGCTTGTGTCCAGTGTCGTGCAACGTGGTGAACAGGTGTCACCCCTACGCCCAATGCATCTACATGGCTACCACCGGGGACTACGAGTGTCGCTGCAATCCCGGTTACGAGGGCGATGGTATGGAGTGTGCAAAAACAGGTACGTTAACTCGCATCTTGTTCTTCCTTCGTTCCCACGAAATATCATCGTTCACATTCGAGGCAAACTACCATGGCGTTGTTATTTGTCGAGTGAATGAAAAGTGTTGTTCTGGCACAGAGGTGTCCTGTTTGGAGGTGGACATTTGCGACCCGAACGCGTCTTGCCAGCAGGAGGAGTCCTTAGCCAAGTGTGTGTGCAATCCAGGATTCGAAGGGGACGGAACTACGTGCAGTGCTATCGGTCATATCACCTTCCATATTTTTTTTTCTATTTTTTTCAATTCCTCTATCGTACATTTTTACTCGTAAAATGTCTATCTTAAAATTATGAATTCTCTTGTACTTGCTTCTATTCAGTCTGTCACTCGCGAAAGCCGAGGAACGTCGCTTTAACACTTCCACAGTTGCATGATCACACACGATAAAATCAATTGCAAAAGCATTCCTGAAACGAATCACGATTGATTGTCAAAATTCGTTTGCTCGAACGATCGTTTCTGATGCAGACGAATGCAGCAGCACCATTGATTGTCTGGAGAACGAACGATGCACGTACAATCCGGCAAACTCGCGGTACGAGTGCACGTGTAATCCAGGATTCAGTATGGTTGATGGTCGCTGCGTGGTATCCGACTGCTCAACGAATCCATCTCAGTGCCACGTAAACGCGCAGTGCGTATCCACCGGCGAAGGTGGCTACAAGTGCGTCTGCATCGAGGGATACAACGGTGACGGGGTTCGTCAATGCGTCGAGAACCACATTGGCTGCAACGTGCTGAATAATTGCGGCAGGAACGCGGTCTGTGGCTACAATCAAACCTCCGCGAATTTCGCCTGCGTTTGCCAGCCGGTATGTTTATTGAATCCGCAAATTCGTCCTGTATTATAGGTTTCTAGGTGAAATTGGTGAGATGAGATATTGATGGAGTTGCCGGTAATTCGATAGAGCATTTGAAATAAGAATCATTGGTATAAGAACGTTACCGAACGATCAACTTTCGACTCGGTTCGAACGGGAACAGTAGTAGTGGATTAAGTGTAGCCAGACATAGCACCAGTAGTAGTCTCGTAAGATTTACAAAGTAGAGAAAGAATGTAACTGATCGGACAACTTTGAAAATACTGCAGAACGAAACGGTAGAAACGAACGGTCGGTAGTCAGACATGGTGCTGTTGACAACTTTATAGAATATTTCAAAATGTGTAAGAAAGTTACTGGAGAAATGTAAACGCGCGTAATATGATATGAATCGCGACAGTAGAAACAAAACGTAGATGGCCAGACACGACTATCCTTTGTTCTCCAACGCAGTACATAAAGCTACAACTAATTCATTCGTTAAAAATGTCGTTGTCTAACGAATTGTGACCACTTGCAGGGCTATTATGGCGACGGTTTCACGTGTTTGCCCCAGTCATCCTGCAGACACGAACCAACGATCTGCTCGCCAGACGCTACGTGTGTGGCGGCAGGAGAAAATCAGTTTGCTTGCGTATGCAACGAAGGTTTCACCGGAGATGGGACCAACTGCGAGCAAAGACCAAAACACGAAGCAAACTTCCTGCTGGTGAATCAAGGAATGGCTACGTTGAGGATTCCGTTCGCGCCGACGCACGAAAATCTCGGTAGCCCGATTTACATAGCGTACACACAGATGGCTATCGCGATCGATATCGATTGCATGAACGGGAAAGCCTACTCGAGCGACATCACCGGTAAATGTCAATATTCTTGAAACTTTACGTCGCCGGGATCACGGAGGAAATTTCTGACGAAAATATCACCAGCGAAGAAGCTCTGTCTAGACGAGATTTGTTTTCCAGGTAATCGAATAATCGAGTTAACGTACAACGGATCGATGGCTGAGACGTTCTTGCCGAAAGTTAGCAGCCCCGAGGGACTGGCGGTCGATTGGATCTCGAGAAATATTTTCTGGACCGACTCGGGCAAAACGACCGTCGAGGTAGCCAATCTCGAGACGAAGAAGCGGAAGGTGCTCGTTTCAGACGGACTGGTCAATCCTAGAGGAATAGCTGTACACCCGTATCGCGGGTGAGTATTGTTTCTTCGAATTCGATCATCCATTCGTTAGCCAGTAAATTGAACGCAAAGCGCCTGTTGCCTGGAAATTAATTGTAATTTAACGGTATCGGGTTAAGGAGAAAATGTAAAAGCTTGTAACACGAAATGAGGAAATTTGATCGTTTGCAGGAAGATATTTTGGTCGGATTGGAACCGTGCGTCGCCGAAATTGGAGTGGGCCAACGAGGATGGAACCGGTCGTGCAATCTTCCTTCAAGGGGATTATGTGAAGTTACCGAATTCATTAAGTATCGATTGGGCGATGGATGAGCTGTGCTGGGCGGACGCCGGAACGTTCACGATAAGTAAGGACAGATCTTCCCATGAAATTTTCTCTGCTAACAGACACGCCACGATCGTCGTCTCGTAACTCGATAATTTCACTTCGTGCTTTCTTTTTTTTATAATCGTTCGCAGGCTGCATGGAAATCGATAGCAGGAATATTAACGTGATCGCCAACGAGCTCACCTATCCGTTCGGTCTCGCGATTTCCCAGCAGAATTATTATTGGACCGATTGGAAGACGTAAGTTGTCGATAAAACAGCACTTCGTTATCTCGTATTGTACTCGGCCTAAACAAAAAGATACTCGACGTAAATTGAATATTCGAGCGATATCGTAGTTAAAACGCTTTCAGCGTTATCGAACAGCCAGTAAAATATCTTTCGAGATAGTAAAGCTTAAGCGTGAATCATAACGAGCTAGGAAAATCGAGTAGAGTACCATGCAAGTTCGGAGATATTTCAATCATCCATTATTTACCGTCGTAGTCACAAAATCGAAGTTGCCATGAAGAGCACCGGGGACAGGAAGCCGCCCATATCGGTACCACCAGGGGGAAGCGGTAAATTATACGGAATAGTCGTCGTTCCTGAGTCGTGCCCGAGAGGTAAATCAAGTTTTATGTCATCGTTCCTCTCCTGTTCCCCGTCAAACTGATCACCCTCTTAAAAATATATTAAACGGATCGAATACCATAATTCCGTATTATCGTTCGTACCGTAACGATAATTGGATTAATCATCGTCGTAAATTATCGTTTGTCTGTTCACGACAGTGACCAACGCCTGTCAGTTCGAAAACGGAAGGTGTAACAAGGATCAGCTATGTCTGCCGAATGGTCAAAGCGGTAGAACGTGTGCGTGTGCGGACGACGCGACAGGACCGTGTACTGACACACAGTAATGTTTGTAACTGGTCGTGGAAGATTCAGAAGACATCACAAGGCTCGGTCAGCCGATCAAAACAAAAGAATGTTTGTTATTTGACCGCCGGGGTGGCGTCGGACCACTCCTTAGATTACGTGTAAATTATAATATTCTACTTTGTATGATTAGTTTTTATCGTCCACATTTTCGAGTAACACAATCTTTTGTATCTAAAATACGGAGCTCGCGGCGTAAAGCTGGCTGTATGGTGCTGCGACTCGGTGACACGTTATTTAATAAAAGTAAAATAATAAAATAAAGAATACACCCTGTCTATCATATTTTTACGCGATACCTTGTTACTAGGGCGAGTATATACTTTATATACCTCTGTTATCCTTTTATATCGTAATCAGTGGGAAGTTGTACAAGTTCTTGCATGTAAAGTGTCTTCATTCCATGCACGAAGTGGGAACTTCGTTCGAACTGACAGGCAACTACGTTAAAGCAAAAGAAGAAGAAGAGGCAGAAGAGATTAATTTCCTAAACGATTAAGAGTATTCACTGTCGACGTACCAGTAACAGAGAAAAAAGTAAAATTATTCTCGCTAGCTGAAGATACCGAAGCTTTGGTTCGGCTTTTGAACGTCGTTCTATACCGAACCGAAACCTCCGCTACGTAGTAATCCACTACGAAGGCAAGCCGGTGAACAGGAAGCCAATTACTGTGTTCATTACCGACGTAACAGCCGGCCATTTCATTTTCCCGCCGCTATATAACGTTAATAAGCAACTACTTACAGGCCTAATAAGAATAACACGGCTGGAAGTCGCGGTATAAAAACGAATCTCCGCTTACCTACGATCAATTACCTTTCTTCGCGAGGCTGAAGTCTAAAAGTGGAAGCACCACGAGAAAGAAGATAAAGTAGCAAAAGGAGAGGTTGATTGAAAAGTGGCATCGGCATCTGTATCGCAAAGAGGATTTATTGACGAATAATCCGGATAAGACAATTAAATTTTCCTTACCGCAATCTCTTTGAATGCGTTTAATTGGCTGACCGCAAAATCGACGAAGAGTCGTTGCGATCCAACGACGATGCAATGGGCGGTGAAGCGAAGAGGAGCGACGGCAAGCAAGAGAAAGCGACAAAGGGCATCAAACTTAGCTCACCACCACAATCGTGGAGACAAGAATCTCCTAGTAATGCGTCTCCAAGGAGTTTTCTCGTATTTCCACTGTTCAGCCGGGAAAGAAATGTATGACGGAAGAGTCCTCCGCCTTCTGTCTCGCCGAGAAATTACACGGCTTTTTCATCGATCGACTCCAACTCTTCTGGTCGAGATAAAGCACGCGTATCTTGCCATTGTGAACATTTCCTGACATTGACGTCGCCGTTGTTTGTTGTAAAACAACACAAATATTTAACTGCGAGGTAAACAAGTTCATGGAAGTTATTTGTAACGTAAACACGTAACGGAAACCAATATCGAGAAACGTGGTGGATATTGTTTTCTTATGAATATCGATGCGAGCTTGCCCTCTACTTTCCATTGGGAATAGCAAAAGTCTGTTATTTACACAGGCCATTCCTCGACCCAAACCTCCGGCATCAGTTGGTTTCAATCACCGAAACCGTGATCAAAGGTTTCATTACGAATCAGTGACCGGCGATTGAGCGATCGCTTAATTTACCATAAAGCGAACTTGTACAACGTTTACGGTTGCATTTACAGAAGCATCGAACAGGGCATCGTTCATAACACGTTGGCAATGCTCCCTTTTTGGTCGTTACCTCGGAAACTAAACGGTCGTTGTCTCGAACGATTACCTGAACATGAACGGTAAGAACTACTGGGTGGCAGGCAATCGGTAAGATGCAAACCAAGCACGGATAATCCAGAGACGAAGATAAATTTACATACGAGAATTTTCTTCGCCGAGTTTCCAATATTTACGGAGGATATGCAAGAAAGCCATCGGGCAACCAATTAGAAAGTTAAGAAAACCGAGTCCGAGAGCGAACAGAAAGAGTTTTCCACGTGTCTGAAGGTTCGCGAACGTTTCGCGTACTTGCTTCGTAACCCGAACGCAGTTACCTTTCACCTGATACACCGTGATCCTTCGCAGAGGCTAGAGAAAATCTAGACAGAAGCAGACTAGCGAACAGATCAACGTTAATTCACATGGAGGCTAACGTTGGAGTGGTACGGTTGGAAGATCAAAGTGCGTTTGCAACGAAGGTCTCGAGAAAATTGAAGGAGAAGTATCGCGCCGGTCAGTAACGGGTCGAACGATGCGTTTTTCCAGGGAGGAACAAGCGTCGAGCGTTCGCTCAGACCCGCAATTTGCAATTTGCAAAAGAGGCAGCGCTTTTGTCGATCGGGGGCCGGTGAATGGCCGCGCGAATTGGAAAACGTCGGTTAGACGTCTGCTAGTGACGGGTGCTCGATCAGCCGGTTGCGCCGTGCCCTTTGGCCGCAGCCGCCGACTTTCCTCTGCCTCGGCTGCTTTCGCTTCACACCACCACCGCGTTTCCCTCTCTTTCTTTTTAATTTCATCGCACCGAGTGAATTAGCGGCCGGTTCCCCACCGACCGGCCAACTTCCTTCGTTCGCCGTCGAATAAATGGCTGACCGAGTTCCAGTGAAATCGAGAGTTACTGCATCAACTGTGTTCCCCTGTGTTTTTAAATCGCTGGATTATCGATAACGATGACTCGTGGAATCGGTCGCCTGAGTATAAACTGCGGCGGTTTAAACCTCATGGGTCTTTCTTTTCTCATTAGCTGCGAAAAATAAGTACACTGGCGTTCGCTTCTGTATTTTAGAGAAAATTCTGAGACAAAGTTGCGTCAAGTCTTAATACACAAATTTGCGTCTGATATCGAGAAAATGTAAAGCTGCGCACCCTACGCTCTCCGCTTTTATGAGACTCTCAACCTTGCAAAGCGATGTCACAAATAATCAGCCGACTCGGGACAACTATTCGTTTGGCCATACCGTCGTCAAAATATGTCGGTAAATTTTGTTAATCCTCGTAATACAGAGGTGCTCGTTCGATTATTTTCCGGCATCAGAAACGCATTGGTTCGCGAACGATTTTCCGCCCACCGCGTCGTCGAAACGAGCACCAGCAGCGGTTATACGGGTGTGCCCGTACGCGTTTAAACGAATGTGATGAAACAGCAAGTTTGATTACTTCGTGAAACATTTTATCGCATCAAGCTTGCCTTTGATCGTACGATTGTGAGCGCACACCGGACACATGGTGCCAATGGTAAGAAAGACAGCAGCGTGGGTGTTTTTCGGTATGTCGAGTAGGAAACGTCGCAAAGGAGGCGTCGGCGTTGTCAGCAAATAGCCGTGCCGCCTCTCGTTAACATTTACATCTCTGATATCGCCGTTTCCGATGCACGAATATTTGCAAGATCTCGATTACGCTTTACACACGCTGTTTATTTAGCCAAGAGCAACTTCTGTCAGTCCCGTAGACATCGTATACACGACATCTTCGATCTACTAGGAATGAACATTTTCCTCATTTTGTTCTGTCTTGCGTGCGAGTTTTGGATGTCTAAAATCTATTTATGTTATCGGCATCGAGCTCCCCGTGTAGCGAGGTAAAAATTCCGAGTCTCTTTAACTATCACTAGATAGATACTCCTATCTCGCAGAGTTTGTAGGAGTATTAGGTACTATCTGCAGAGCCACAAGACAAATCCTTTTTTTCCAGTAATTTTCCATGGTGTCAGCAACGAAACGAGTACCGGTTCCAGCTGTTACTTCATATTGTTACCAAGGATCCTTTATACCCTGTAGCTCACGTAGCTTCCATTGCGCGATATCCCTCGGTGTTTTCCCCCTAACATTACCGGTAGCTCTGCAAACATTAGAAAAGTGTTCACGGTCAGCAGCTGCGGAGGGACCGCGGTTGCTGGCCGCAGCGGAAACACAAACGAGATTACGCCGCTATCTGGCCGAGTGTCGGCGACAAAGGAAAATAAGAAGCGGTTCCTGGCGACGTGACAGCAACAATTATGCGACAATTAACGGGCAACGCAATTACCACGCACACTGGCTACCGCAAATTTCCACGGAACCCCTCGCTGAAACCCTACGCTGCGCCATTCGAAACCACACGCTCTTACACACGTGCATGTACGAAGGTTCTTTGCAGTCATGGGGCGAGGGAGGAAAAGCAAAGAACCGCGTTTAAGAGGCAAGTGGAGGATCGAGCCAGGAGGGTTCGACGGGTCGCGAATTGGATGCGTCGAGACAGTTGAACGGAAAAGCTCTTGCGTGGCGGTTCGCGTGAGTTCGCGCGGAACTCGCGACCAGACCGCCGAACCATACCGGCGCGTCTAGTCCGCGTGCTCGCGCGAAGAGTAGGCCAGGAGGGGTGAACGAAGAGGAGCCGTGCTACAGTCAGTCGGCGGTGAGACTCCGCGTGCGACATCTCGTTGCCGTGGCTCTTTCCTACCCTCTGCGGTCCGGCCCTCGCGTTTTTCCGCTTGTTCGTCACGTGTGTTTATGTGCTTAACTTCGATCACGACGAGGAGACAGAGGGTAGCGGCTCCTCGAGTGAAACGCGATCGTGTAAAGTTCGATTAAATGTGCGGCTTTTTACGAGGACGAGTCTGCGCTTGATCGTTACTAGGATCGGTTGAAAGTATTGGGTAGGAGGACGAGTGATTGTAGGGTAGGGTCTGATTTTTATGGGTGTTTCATGAAGTAACGTTGGGTCTCCCTGTTACATATTGTTCGACGATTCGGTCGGAGCAGAGACCGATGCACGGCCGCGACAAAAATATCCACGAAAAATCTCGGCAGGCGGCCAAGCGGCCTCGAAAGATCGCTACGGTTCGAGGGACGGGTTTGATAAGATAATTTAAAGAGGGACTCGAGTCGTCGAACGTTTGATCTCGCAGGACTGCGCGAATTTTTCTTCAGAGAGAACGAGTAGTTTTTCCTTGGCGTACAAAAGCTTTTAAACGAATCTCGTAGACACGCGCGGCAATGAAAAGAATAGTTGCACGAATTTTAAATAATTAATTTTCATTTTTCATTTGAATCAAGTAAAAAATTCTACTTAACTCGAGCGTCGGAATTTTTCCGCCATGCCTTAACCACTGGCTGCACGAAGATCGACGATTCAAAGTGGGCCAAAAAAATCAGGCATGAGATTGCTCGGTTTTACGAAGTGGCTGTTCACGTGGCTATGCATATTCAGTCTGCCAAGGGAAAAACGAACGAATGAGAAGTTTATACCGGCATCCACGGGAAAACCGTCACGGCGATTTTCAGCGGGGCGCGTGCTTTCTCTTTCTCTCGTTCTTTCCATGCTCGTGTCGGCAACCAAACGAGCGTTTTTATTTCGTCGCCGGGAAGGAGATTAACAACCGAGGTAAACAGTTTACCGTAGGACAAAGTACGGAAGCCATAGGAACTGGCGATCTCACCAAAAAATCCAACAGGCCGCGAGCTCCTCCATCAACGTGTCACGCGGAAAACAAGCTCGCGCTTCATTTCACGCGTATGTTCTCGTGTATTCCGTAGAAAGATCCATCCATTGATGTTAAAAATTGTCAATGAAAGAAGAGAAGACGCGTGAAAACGTTTTGCCATTTTGCTTGGCGACGGGGCGTACGCGTTAACCAGATTAAAATCATTCAAATTAATTGTCTCGAAAGCAAGAGACGCACGCTCAAAAGTCACTCGAATCAAAGAGATAATCCATTCACGGCTTATCGAAGAACAGGCTTATCGGTTTTCAATTTACACGGATGCTTCGATACTTTGCTGTCCTCTATGAGGAATATTCGATCGCCAGTCACGCTGCTGATATACTTCGATCCTTCCTATCGTCCCGTAAAATACCACACCACACAACCCCTATCGGCATAACCCTGGCCGTTTTGTTTATGCGCTTTTATCGAAGCTAGGCCGTCGGTCTATCAACTTTTACTCTCGTCGATAAATCATTCCTACCTCTCTCTTCTTCGTTTTTCTCCTTCTACCGTCGTATATATATATATATATCGTTCGAGACTCGAAAATATTTGTCACGTACGAATAACGAGGTAGTGGTGGATTCTCACGCAAATGTAACCGCGCCGATTCAACGCGATAGTCCCAGGGGGATTCGCGGAGTTCTAACTCCGGCAAATCCACGCGATCAAGCACAGCTCGTCGCCAATTTGCACGCTGAATCGACCACTGATATTGCAGCCGCTGCCGCCACATTCGGTCACGCGCCGGATGAAATCCAGAGCCGAGTGGCAACAAGATTGCAGAAACGTATGTGATCCGCGAGTGAGAGCGAGTGAAACGCGAAGAACAAGGAACGCGACCGTGAACGCGCAGAACGCGTCAAAATTCGCGTGTGTGCTCGCACTAAATATAAGAGAAACACGGGCTATCCATGTGAAAAACAAAGGATTGTTTGTCAGTGTCTGTGATCGTGGATCGCGTGTGCATCGACGAAGATCATCGAGCGAGATCGTGTAGCAACAACGGATCCGTGGAAGCTGGGAGGAACGTTAAATGAATGTTGTTGCAAGGGGTGGCTGTGATCGTGAAAGTAGAAACGGTGCACGGCGGAATCGGCCGATTTCAAGTCATAAATGCGCGAGAGGAGGAGCCCACAATGGTGGCTCAGCTCCCGCAACAAGTTCTACTGCTGCTCGTACTCGGTGAGTGGAACACGCTCGCTATCTATATTCTATTATATATTTAGGCGGCGGTCAAGTTGGCCGAACCGTCTTCCGTCTCGCGTTCCTCCAAAATATAGCTTCGACCACCCGATCGTTATGTCCGATCGTTCTCATCCGTCTCGGCTCCCTCTAGTCTCGAAACTGGGCACGGTGAATATCGCGCTGCTACCTGTTACGCAGCTATTTGTTTCTCTGAAAGATTTCCTTCCTATTCCCGAGCGAAGCCTTTGATCGAATGGTAGAAGTTCGCATGGCTGTGTTCGCGTTAATTTCGTTTCATGAATTCGTCCGAAACAAAATACGATTACATGTATATCGATTCGTTTCGGCGACCTAGAGGAATCAAGAGTTTCGCGTAACTAGGTTTAGCTAGTCGATCAGTCGACAGTCACAAAATTTTAACAGACTAATTTATCGATCCGGTACTCGGAGAACTTCTATCGGAAAGTTTGTCAAATCGTGTTAATTGTCCGCCCTATCGATGCGATGTCCGTCAATGGGGTTTGTGTCGCTTCTGATTTCTGTCAATTCGGGCGTCTATCGATTGGCTGGTCGGTGACCGCGCTAACAAAAATCTCTGCCAATCAATTCCTCCGTCAATAGGGAAGCTCGTCAAGCCGCGCGCATAATCTAGACATTTCGCGCGATCAATTACATTGTTCCGTGTCAGGAGGTTGAATTGCGCTTTCAGCCAGACGGTAACTAGAACAGTTTGCATTGTTCTTGGTGATGCAAAGTGTAAACTGTCGCTAGCTTTCAGGAACGCGGATTCTGTCTCGCGCCGAGACAAAGAGATTCCTTGTATTTTTCAAGCAAAGGCAAAATCACGGGGAAAATTTCGCTTTCGCACCATTATCGCGCGGAATTTCAACGTCTTCGTTCCAAGTTCGATATCGATTTGGTTGCTTGTTCTCTTCCAACCTTAATTCGGTTGCGTTGAACCGCGTTGTCGGACAGGCAGAAAATTTGGAGCTCGATCGACTTGACTAGAAAGGGACGATATGGTCGGATGGCTAATCCAGTAGAAGCCGACCCACTAGAACGAGAAGCGACGTTTAATTAAACAGGATTATTCGGATAGAAGTAAAATGAATAAAGTTTCCTCGAAGAAGACCGCGCCTGAAGATACACCGTATAAACTTGCCTCGACTATAAACACGAGATCAGAGGCTGACTGTCGCCGAGCTTGGAGATCCAGACACCGACATTTTAACACGCCGCGGTAATTGCAAAATTATACGACGAACCGTGGAACAACTATCACGAACTCAACCCTTTTACGCGTCATGATTATCGATCCATAATGTCCACTCGTGGCCTTACATCGTTGTATCCTACAAGAATAACTCACGAAATCTTGTTTGCTTATAAAGTGTTTAATAGCCTTATAGAATGTCCTCGAATCATCGAGAATTTGTCAATGTTCCTACTAGAAATTTACGACATTACGATCTCCTTTGTGTGCAGCCTCGCAATGCACGATATACCGTTTAAGTACGTTACTGATTTTAATTACAACACGTTAAATATGAACAATGCGTATCCACCCCCATCGATGTATTTCCTTAAATTTCCGGAGCAATTAAAACCTTTTACTGCGTCTCATCTCAATTCACAATAGAATTATAACTTACAATGTGTGATATATAGCATCGTACTACAATCTAATGGGTTTTTCCCTCAAATAAATTGCAATTTAAATGGAAACAACCGCATCTTGCGGGACGCGCGATCGTCACTTTGGTCGTTACGCTCTTCAGTGAATATCGCGCGTAACGTCGACTTATTCGTAGCCATTTACGCATCAAACGAGAGAGACATAGCGAGAGCAATGTTCCAACGTAGGAATATCAGTCTCGCTGCCAAGAAGTCTGCACCGTTTAGATAAGTTCCGTCTAAGCTGCGTCAAAGGAAAGGCACATCGATCCGTGAAACAAAACTGTTCCTATTGCAGAGGGAGGTAGTTGGTTCAAAGAGCGCAGCTGCATCGCTTCTCGCGAGCCAACCGACTCGATTGCCTTTTTATCACTTGAGCGACGTTATATCGGATCCGTTTCTCTTTTGTTCGGCATCGCGACATCATTCGTTGTCACTTTACAGTAGGGAATTCGCGTCCACGACGCGTGACATCGTTCGGGAAACGACGAGGCGCGCTCCTCGTCCGGAAGGATGAACGATGTCGACGAACGAGGACAAGTTTTGTCGTGCTGCGGCAGCAGTTTTGTCCGAGTCCGTCTCGAACAATGCGCGACAGAGAACGTATCGCTCAAATGGATGGTCGAAAACACCCTTCGTGGTGGCCAAACTTGTCCGTCGTTACGATAAATCAACTTCGCTTATTTGCGTACGCTCTAATTTCCGTCCGTTTCACCAAGTTTGCTTTAGCATTGTACTTGGCTCTTCTTACGCCGTGACCCGATCGAAACCGGTCAAACGGTTAATCTTTGACCGCGTTCGTCTAAACGTGGTCTAAACAATGCCGATAGATTTATAACCACATACGCGTTACACGTCGATACGCTTGAATATCGGCTGGCACGTGGCTAATCGAATCAGCGATTCACAAAGGAACGACAAACGTAGCTACCGACAGGCACGGTAATCGGATTTCATTCATTCGCGGATTACGTGCTTCTCGTAGGTTCACGAACGAAGGTGTGAGAAGGACGAATCGCTAGTCGAATAACGAGAACGAGATGCTCGGCACATTTTTCATTACGAATTATGTTTGATTGATTATTACGCTCTGTCGATCCGATGTTCGTGCCGACTCATAAATTTCCATAGAAAAGCGTGAGTCACGGCATACGGAGCAGCCAATCATGATTTCAATATCGAAATCTTCCACCGATCTTTTGACGAATTGTACGTCATCGAAAACGTACGTTCTATAGGTCGGAGAATACTCGAAAGGGATAAAAGCGGACGACCGATTTCATCGAGATGTGATCTCAGAGTAATTACCGTTCTCTGGTAGACAGCGACTGTTGTCTTTGCAGGACAATTCGGAATTTCCAGAATTAATCGAATTATCGATGCCGCAACGTCCTCCGTTGTAGCGGCAAATCAATTTGCGCTCGGCAAATCCTCTAATAATTTTCCAGCGACGGCCGAGTTTTCGTTTCGATCTTCTCTATTTGCGAACTGGACGATGGAGTTTTACGATTTCCATTTGTCATCTGTCTTCTTGCATGTCTGCCTATCTTTCGAGGCGCTTTTCACGCAAACACCTTTAAAATCCTCTTTTCGCTGGTTCCCAGTAAGCACATTATCGGCTTGCAGCTTCGTTACTGCTCGACATTTCCATCTCGGAGACGGACCACGTTCCTCTTTGTTTCCCTAGCTCCTAGGAAGCCAGGCAAACGTTCGATCCTGTTTGAAGACAACACGCGGCTGCATGCGCGCTTTATCTTCAACGTTTCATCTTTCAAAAGACGACATTTTATCCCCTGCTACTGCGCTGCTCCATTTCGCTGCTCGTCGATCTTTCTATCGAGGATTACCCGGACGTTTCAGGGATTTCTTTCATTCGTTATTCGATGCTGAACGAGCTCGTAAACTCGATGCAAAATCGAAGCTAGGATTCGAGCGAATACAGTTGATAACCGAATTGAAGGTTCAAAGGAATAGATATTGAAAGAGCAGCGCTTTGTTTTCTATCGGCCGGCTCTTGAAAGGCTATTCTACGAGCAAATGACTACGTTCAAGTACTCGATTCGCTGTGAAGGATAGCTGAACTAGATCGAACACCTCACAGGTCGAAAGCGAATATTATGGAAAACCCTTGCTCGAGATTAAGCGGCTACATTTAACCAGTTTCACCTCTAAATGGACTGTAGGCAGCGTGATTTCAGCGAGTTCCCCAGTTGTATTAAATATACCTCGGCAACTTGAGCACGTGAAATTTCCACATTCACCGAAGCTAAAGATACCAGCGCCCATTCACCGTCGACGTCCCTCGCGGCGTCGATTTCGCGCGCTCGCAATTATTCTGCTCCTCGGGCGTCCCGGCGCGGTCGCATTTTTCCCCGTGACACCTGACGTCGACGTCGACGTTGTCATCGTGGTTGAACGCTGCTAGCGACATTAAGCATTTCAATAAAGGAAGAAAGGCGAATCTCGGCGCACAAAGGGGCTATGCAGCGCCAACTTATCCCTCGTCATCGCAATAACGCATTTATGGCGAGACCGTGTAACACGATGGAATAAAGGGATGTTGCGGCCTGACGAACTTCCGCCTGCGCAAAAGATAATATAAAAACTTTGTACGAGAGATTTTCGCGTTACGAGGCACCAGGTCAGTTCTCGGTTTTGAGGATTTATGAAGGAAGATGACGGGGAAGTAGTCGTGATTCGTGAACGATATTTCTCGGGATCATTGCAATCCCGTGAACGCGTTCGCGGGAATTACTTGGGCACGGGGGTTGGGGTGTATGCGCGGCAATCATCGAGTTCGCAAATTTAATATCAGCCGGAAGAAAAGCTTGATAAACTCGGCTATCAGCGTCGACCGGGTTAAAACCCTGAGAGCCAGGCGCGGCGTAGGAGTTGCTCCCTTGGCCGACGCCGAGGTTTATTAAAGTCAATATATCGCACGGACAATTTGCAGCTCTAATTGGTAATAAATATTGCGGCGTGGCGCCGCGAACCATAACGTTGCAGGCAAGGTACTGGATCGCGAGTTTCCGTGACTGGAATTTAGGATATCAAATTGAAATTCGTATATGGATGATTCGATGGATCAATAGGTTCCACGTTGGCCAGGAATAAACGTGTTTACTGGCAGGTTCCGCTGCGGAATAATATTTTAGAAAGCAACGTATAAATTGTGACAGCGGTTGATACGAGATGGAGAATTCGAGGGTCGGTCACACGAACCAACGATATACGGCAATATAGTCGATGTTTTGTCGATACTGCAACGAAATTCGGAGCGCCACGCTCACGCGTAGCGTAACCATTGGCAAACCGAGGTGTAAAACTGTTTACCATCGAGCATGGCGGAGATGGTGCGCAAACAGTCGACCGTGGTGCAGAGAACGTGACGAGGAGTGACCAAGATCGTGCTCAAACGCAACAGAGGACCCAGTTATAGTTCTCAAGTATATGAGATCCGTTAATCCGTTCTTTGGTTGCGCGAACAGTCCTCGACAATGGAATAAAGAAACGAATATCCGAAATTCAGAGGCAAAGAGGCGGACCAATTTTCGCGTGGAAATATCATCGAGCATCTATATTTCCGAATGGGGATCCGGGTGCAGCGGAAGTGCAGCGTCGACGATAGATAAAATTCTAATAATTAATAGGTATCCCGTCTGTTTGTTCCACGAGTTATCGTTTCAACCTACGAAAAAAGCTTCTATCTCTTGGCTCGAGAGTAAGGTAGGTTATATATCGAGAATGGGTCGTACAAAACCCAACAGCGATTTTTAGTATCAGCAAACGATGTTAATGTCACGTCGAGTTGAAGCACGACGCAGGATGTACAGGATCTAGGGGACGACAGATTTGAACTTGTAATCGAATCGCAAAAGGATTGCAGCAACTCGAGACTGTTTAGTTTATAACGCAAACGACGACATGGAAGGGGCAAGTCGATTAACGCCACTCGAAAATAAACGCCAATTGATCACGCGCGAACGTTCGTCTGTTCGGGCAAAATTCGATGATGATAGATTTTGGTACGAGTGCGAATAAATCGGTAATGCAGCGTATAACGCGGCAACGGAGCGCAGAGCTTAACACGAATCTTTCGAAAGAATCACGCAATTCGCAACGTAACCGTAGAAATTCGCTTAATTAAATTTGCAGTCTCGCCGGTATCAATGAAGACTTCGATTAATTGCACGCGGAAGCGTTCATCAGTGAAATTGGATTTCGCGCAAGCCCGTAGGTACGCGTCGTTTCCACTCGATTTTCTCTTCCCAACATGGGCAATAAGCACGGCACCGTTGAATCCTGTGGAGCTGCTGCTTTCTCCCATTGCCGATCGCAATTATGCATTTACAATGCTCGAAAAGGGTCCAAGGGTTCAAAGCGCGCGACCATCTCCCCGAGGCTTAAGCTCGATGGTGCCTTACGAGCGGTCGAACGGATCACTGAACGATACCGAACGACGACGAACAACGAGACCGGAGTATTAGTCGTTTGTCTCTTGAAACAACAATGCAATTTAATGCAGAGGGGGGAGATGGCGATGCTTATCCAGGAAAATACTTGCCGCAGGATATAGTGGATATCCGATACCGTTTGATTTTTACAACTATGATGGTACTTATCCTTAATAATTTAAATCTTCTGACAGTGATAGGATAATATTTAATATCTTTGTCAGTGAAATAGCTAGAGATATTGCTGACTATTGCGGATATCGTTCATCCGCTCTTTCTCTCAATGTGCAGTCAACTGCGGTTAAGAGGTTGAAGAAGTTATCTGTCGTTACACATTGAGCAGCATCGCACATTGAATCGATATTATTAGGTTGTCCGAAAAGTTTCTTTCGTTTTATGAGGAAATAATAGACGCACAACGTTTTATATTATTTTGTCGAATTTTATTCGGCGACATTTTACAGACTTGGTTTCACATTTGTATAAAAGTGCACTGTTGTAAAAAAACATGTTTGCGAAAGAAAGACATTTTTCGGACAACCTAATATAATTCCATAAATCGAATGGTCAGTCTTGCCATCTGAATATCGATATCTTTTGTTAATCTATAGTATCCTTAAGACATTCTGTCCTCTTATACTTTGTTTTTTCTATTATTGCCCCTTATATATATGTACCTTTCCCCCCTTTTTTCGTATATATGTATTTATTACTCTATCTTCTGTCCTCTATGGTAATCTTTTCTTTACGTTCTATCAGTGGATCCCATATCCATATTCCATCATTTATCCCGTAAATATAAATACATAAATAAATAAATAAATTAGGTTTTTCTTGCTGTTCGCGACGTGTTTTCTTCATTGTCTCCGTTAGATAAAAATATGACAGAAAGGAACTTTTTCACTTCGAGGTTGCAGAAATCTCAAGGCAGAGGGCATAATGATCTTGCCATAAAAACGATGAAATGTGAGAGATAACTTATAACTTTTTCGTAAGTAGCTCGATACAAATCACGCGGTAATGTGTTTGCCAAGTTGGAAAACGACCGAACGATTACGCGCGATAAGCTCGTGGAAGAACGATGATCGAACGAAAGGGGATGCGGGCGAGAAAAGACTGATCCGAGGGCAAGGAAGTCTGAAACGAGTGGACGGCGATACTTACAGGTCTAGAGACTATTTGAAGCGTATAAACGGACCTCGAGGAGCGTTTAAATGCGTTGGCTGTCGGGTTATTTCAAAGAAATAGGGGACACGAACCCAGTCGCGGCCTTTGCGGCTCTCGAGACGGCTCTATCAGAGTACCGAAAATGGATTTTCTCGCGAGCAGGCATCGTGAAAAATGGGTCGCTCGAAAACACCTTCCGGGCTGGGTGTACATCGCTTTGCAATCATGAAAAATCGTCAATGGATCAAGCTTTCTTCGAGTCGGTTGGATATTTCTTATTAATTTACGATCATAAAAATTCGAATAGTATAGTATAATCATAAAACTAACAATGAGATATAAAACATCGCTGTTCGTACGCATACGTTGTTTCGTACAGTGCGAAAAATGTGCGGCCTGTAAATTGAAAAGAAAAACCGACGTTACCGTCGGAGTTATCGAAACTATGGAAGAACGATAGAATTTATTAAGATACACAGAGGATATCGGTGAAATCGGTGGAAAATATCGGGCAACGAGGACGTTTCCGGCGACGCAGCAGTCCACTTCCGGCCGGAAGCTTCCGGTTACAGTGGCGGACTCGAAATCACTCGGTGAGAACTTCTGTTCGCGTTTTATTGTTGCTACGCACGAACGAGCTTCCAACGTAGCGTACCATCGGGCGTAACTATGGACGCTGCTCCTCCATGGAAAATATTTTCGTGAAACTCGAGAACGGTTTAAAAGTTCGAGTGGTTTGAGACAGCTCGCACGATCCTCGAAACCAATGGAATCGAGCGTCGTGTTATTTAGCAATTCACCGAACTCGATGAAATTTCGTTCAACTTTTCCAAATGTTTTCTCTCGCTTTCAGACATTTACAGTCGTTGAATGTATTCTCGGTATCCGATCGAGGCACCGAGATAGCAAGGAAACGCATAACTCGCGTATAAAGCACAGCACGCGGGAAAAATCGCCGAACCGTTTTCCTCTGCGTTTAAACAAAGCGATTCGTTTCTCCGGAAACAACGTTCAGAGGCAACGTATTATTGGCCTTTTTCTGGCTCTCGCCAGTAACGATTGTCTTTCAGCTAGCCAACTGATCGTCGGATCGAGCGATTTTCGTTCCTGTCGGTTAGCGTCACTAACGAAACACCGTTTCCATGGATCTGATATTGCCGCGTGGAATTGCCTTCCATTGCTTCGTGAAATGTTCATTGCTTCGTTGGCTAAACGTTATCGAATTATTTTGTGCCCTCGCTCGTTATGGATTACTCGTTATTTCCGAACGTTTGGCAATCACTCGGGGTCTCGCGAAATGCAATTCTTTCCAGGGTTAATGGAGTTCGTTGCGCTATTCCGAATGCAACTTAAGATAGCAAAAGGTATTTATGAATGGAAAAATTTCGAGTTTCCCGCTCTGTGAAATCTGTGTACGGTATCATAAGTTGATAAAAATTCCATTTCTATATCGAGTATCTATATTATTCGACGGCCATTGGAATTCCCGTGCATACTACTATCGAGTACTTCCGTTTCTCGATTCGACGATAGCGATTATTTGTTCGGTGGATTGAAAGCAACGTAAGGGTTTCATCGATTATCGGGAATAACTGCATTATTACATTCCTGCGGACGCCGGACGGCGCAAATGGCCCGATCGTAAATGAATCGAGATTCTTTTGATACAACGTTACTGTCTGAATTGTTTCTATCAACGCGCTGGTGTATGCTGGATTCGCGAAAATGCCAGATAATACCCTCTAGAAGCCATAAAACATTTCCAAGGTACCGATACGAGCCGTTCATTTTTGTTGTCTACTACTTGACTCAACGCGATAAAAATGAACGTCCGATAAAAGCGATACGATATCGTTAGACACCCAATGTATGTACACGTGCATAAGATACAAAGAACATTTTCCCATTGTATCCACCATTTCTTACTCAACGAGATTCGCATGAACGTTTCCGTCCAGGTAGCTTAGTAACACTAAGACAGGGGGAAAAAATGTTAATCCTGCCATTCCGAAATTAACCTGAATGTCTGGGAGAACAGAGTGCAACGCCATAAACTGGAATTCTCGGACAACTCGACGGCACATAGCGTGGGATCCAGACGAGCACCTCTAATCTCTTGCTTGCCTCGTGCTGCCAGAAACCCTAGGGTAATTGTCACAAGGGATTAAACCTGCCCCTTGATTACATTTCGATGAACCAATCGGACGTACAGTCAGAATATTACCTCTGTTTTAATGAACAAAAGGTACACGCTTGATAGAAAGCTTTAATGGAATTCGACCCTATTTCCACCCTTCTTCGCGAGCTTTTCAAAGTTACGGCAAATACAGGGACGGAGTCGACAGAGCATAATTACCGAGTAACCGGCATCTCGTGTTGCTCGATCTCCACTTTCAACGGATCGCGAAGCGCCCTCGGCAAAATTGAACCGTCTTAAAATACACCACGCGTCCCGTGTGCTCTCGAGACGAGCGCGGCCGAAGGGCTCGTGATTTGGCCACGAGCAGTGGCGGGCGTACACACGCCGAAACAGCTCGTACGCGAATTAATGATATTAATACATCAACCTACATTCACAGGCACTGTGCTCACGCGGTACAACGAGAGACGAAGGTTACAGGATGTGAGTTTTGTTAATACATGTGAGCTCGATGCTGCGCGAGCTCCCCTCGAATTGACCCAATTTCGTGAAATTTTTGGCAACCGATTCCAAACGATTCCGACTCGTATGTCTCCACGTAAAGAAGAATAACGAAATATCGCGATGATGTTCCAGCGATTGGAACGGACGTTTACATTGAATATCTTATTCTTCTCTCTTTTTTTTTCTTCCAAAGTCTAAGGGGACTGAGAAAGGGACGGCGGTTAGAAACCGTCTATCACTCGCGCCAAATCGATCGTATTTGCATAGAAATAGCTGGCACGTCCAGCTGCGTCTTCGTGGAAATCCGGAGACTCGAATTCAATCTTCGTCGCTTCTCGATTGTCCGGCAGCTCGAACGAAAATTAGTATAGCGCCGCGGGGAAATAACGTGGAAAAGATTTCAATTGCTCTCTTTCTCTGATTGTAATTGGAAAAAAGGGGGATAAATACCAAATGGAAATTGGAAAGTAAATAAAGTCGCTTTATCTTCGATAATCTATGGGTCTCGGCGAAACGAGGCAAAGGTCGTGAAGTTTTCTAAAGGTACAAAAGCGAACGTCGGTCGATCGTGAGCCATGTAAATTACACTGAGCGTCGTCCGATTTGCTGGCTGCGCACAATCCCTTTTCTCTCTTTCATCCGTCTACGCCTGGTATCTCGTTTTCCGTTCGAGCGAATAAACCGCCGCGTCGTGCCCTCATTTTACACTGCGGCCCTTCGTTGCGAACGGAAAGTTAACGCGAAGTTCGACGAAGAGAGGACTTCTCTGCCGCTAACTAAATGCCTATTCGAAACAAGGCTACGCCGTATACCTATATACAAGCTATAGATTCTTCTTTCACGACTATCATATTGTCTCAGAATGAAGCTAAAACATCGTGTGCATTTCGGTAGGAAAACTCGCTTGTACATACGTACGTACACGTGCACGCGAACATTGTGAGAAAAGTGAAAAAGAAAAATAGGGGGAGAGGAAAACGCAGAGAGCAAACGTAACAAGGAGACAACGTAATCAGTCTCTGGCAGTGAGCTCTAAATCTGAATTTGTTTATCCGACGCTAGATTTCCCGTGGAAAAACCGGCGGACTACGGTGAATTCGTTAAATCATGCTGCCGTGAAACTCCGTTTCTATTTCCGGTTTCTTAGCTAGCGGGCTCGGCAACGCCGGCAAGAGAAAGACGATTCGCTGACAAATTTCGAATCCCGGCTACGAGACGATATGTACGTCTCGAGCCAGGGCCAGGGCAAACATTTGCGCCAACATAATTCTCGGGAAGAAAAGGCGAATGTTGAAGTTAAGCGGGGAACTGGAGCATGGGCTGCAGGATAATAAGAGAAACGGCCGAGGGAAATAGCGGAAGAGCAGTACGGAAGCGCGAGAAGGAAACCGCGACGAACAAAGAGAAAAATATTCGAACCAGACCGTGTGGTTAGCAGACCGAATCCATCGTATCCCTAAGATACAGTTGTCAGGTATCTTACAAAAAATTTGTTGACAATTTCAACGATCAGGCTAATCCATAATTTCGAGCTATAAGCCTCGTTAACAGCCAAAGGAATTTTCTAATTAAGTCGTTGCAAAGGTAATAACTTCGCGATTGATGTCACTGCATTAGAGCTAACGGAACTAAAGTCTCTAGTCTACGGAAGCTGAGTGCTTTTGACGGGCTGCTGCGCTTTCTTGCCAGACGAAACTGGAATTCTTTGATGTAGAATGTCGTTTACTGCTACATTTCTTATTTACTTCTTTATCTCCCGAGACGAAAGTTGGGAAGAGAAGTATGTTTAGCTCTTCTCGAATAGCTTCTCGTTTCTTTTATACTTCAAGGGCTTCCGCGTTCCGCGACACGTATACAAGCCATCGAAAACTACGACTCTGTCGCGTAAAACGTTTGAAAAACGCCGCAGTTAATACGAATCGAGTTTCGATTGGTCATAGCTTCCGGCGTTTATCCATATTGTCAAAAGCGAAATTCATCTTCGCGGACGGACAGCGCAGGTATAACGAGCGGAAGGCGAAAATCGGGTTCGGCGAGAACTTGGTCCATTACCATTGGGAAACATTTCGCGGTGTGTCGTTTCGTCCCGGCTCGTTTGTCAATGCAAAGTTTTGACGGTTCTGGCCATTCACGTTGTATGTATACGAGCTGAATTTATCCAAGGTAGAGAACGAGAAACCGATGGGAAAAAAGAACTCGAACTACAGAAGAAAAACTGGCTACGGCGAACGAAAATATTGGGAGAACGAAATGGGGAAAAACGAGAACGAAAAGATAATCCGAATAGGTATACCGCCGCGGTTAGGAAAAAGTCGCAGCTCTGAATAAATTGTAAAAACTTTCCGCGAACGGATACGAGATATGTTAATAAACTATTTTCTGTCCTTTTGGCGCAAATTAATGATGTTCGTGGACATACAGATCGATCCAATTTCGTCGGTGATTAAACAAATTGGTGAAAGAATGAGTGCTCGTTATTTTCCGATAGCCGCAAACAGTTAATATAAGTAACCGCAAATATTGCGGTGAAAAACCGTTGCAAACATTCGAGTCGGTTGCATGAGAATCCTGCCATTGGTACAGCTGCCACTCAAAATAACGTTACGCAGATCTCTCTTTGTCGATGCGCCGAGCTTTAGCGAAATCCTGTGGCTTTGAGGCTAATTAAGCCCGCTGCTGAGAACATGGTTTATTAAACAATGACTATTCCACCGGATAACAACGTCGATGTTGACGAAGTTCGAGAAAGTCTGTGGATTCGAATAGCTGAATCCGTGTAGCCCAAGTGGATGCAAAGTTTGCTTCGTTCCGCCCAAATGTTCAAGAAATTACGCGTCCATACTAATCTGATCCACGAAGAAGTATCAAGTTTCTCGCTTTACGGCCAATTCTAGGAAGTTTTGTAAATATGGGCAAGAAGATACAAGACGAACAACTACGGTCTTTAAATGGCTTCCTACATTTCAGACAGAAAGCTACTTTGTGATCTTATAGTCCAACTGTAGCCAGATGTGACCAGAATCTGATCATCGTTTTGTATTTATACGCGTTACCTTGGCTTGGAATAAAAGGTGGCTTCGAAATTGTAATTAAGCCTGGTTGAAAATCATCCACTTCATAAGTTATAAATAATAACAGCGCGCTACTGTTCTCAATCGACAGCTTCTGTGAGAATTATACAACATTGTTACACCTAGGATGTGGTCAATTGGCTATTGAACTTTTGCTGGTATTTTAATACGTAATGATCTCTGGACCGTGGCCGGCAAACAGTGGCCATTAACATAACGATCTATAGTCATACGTCAGGCAAATTCGTGGCAATACGTACTTATTGATCGGGTCGACACTTTCTCTGCGCTTTCAGTCGAACGCGCCGTACTCCGTTCGCGGGAATTTATGATCCGCCGATAAAAGGGTCGAACAAAAACGTCCTAGCCAACGTTTACTGGTCCACGAACGACGAATCGTTATTACGCGCAGCACGTAATTAAATTTTCATAGTCCGCATGCGGCGTACCGTGAAACGTTCGCCGGTCGTTCGTTTGGCGCCATGCCTTCCTCGTTCAACTCTATTTCTTACGCTTCCACGTAATTCATGCATGTGATTTTCTACCAAGGATGATGGAAATTTTTAGACGAAGAACGAACACGGGAAATTTTCGTTCTTCCAGCTTAAAAATAGCAAATTTTTTAACGATATCGTTCGTCAAAAAGGAAAAAAAGAAGAAAAGAAAAAGAACAGAGAAATTTTAAGGAATCATACGAGAAAAGATGAGATAAAATTGAAACACGTGTAACTCGTCAGAAGAATAATGGGGCTGGATGGATACTGTAACTGAGATTCGTCCAATTTTATTACATTTAGAACGATAATATTTTCCCGGGCAAGCTATTCGTTCGTTTCAAGTAGAAAATCTTGACAACACAGAGCGGTCCCGCATTCCTTCTCCTGCGGACAGCGTAGAGTGTACGCGAGCATAATATCCATGTCCGCGTTCAACGAAAACTTACGATTATACCCGCCTCAGTAAAATTTTAAGGAATTCTGCTCGCGACATTCAAACAAATTACTCGTGCCTCGTTGCGTTCTTAACGTGTGCCGTCCTTCGCTTCGTTCAGCCATTTTACCGACAGGTATTGTCGTCTATCAAGAGATAACACGTCAAAGACCTCTCTGCTACGACGTTCTTTTTCTTGTTGTCCTCTATGACGCGGTCTCGCTATTGATTTAAACACGGGATCGACGCAGCTCTGTTGTCGATACGCGTGGCGAATTGCGTTATACGATGTTTCGTTCACACGTCGAACGATGCACGGTGAAATTGAAACATGGCGAAACAGGTGCGTTGATGCCGCGTCCTTTGGTTTCGGTTGGTTCGTTCGATTCATTTATTCCTTGAATTCTACTGCTTGCAGTTGGTGGTTGACAGCTTCATATGTAAAACGTGGCTAACAAACGCTACACATACATACGCCCGAAGCGTGATCCGTTAAAAAATTCAATAACGTCGTTCGATATCGAGCGCATCAGTCAGTGATCCACTGTAAACTTGCCGTAGATTGAGATGTCCGACCAAAGACGGTCTTATTTCACTTGTCGCCCAGTCAGAGGCGATAGTCGTTTGACCTTTAAATGTTCCAAGCGGCCCTGGAGCATCTCGATCGCGGTCACATCGTTGGATTTCACTCGCTACAATCAAACACTCCATCAAACATCTCGTTGCTGTCTCGTTTTCAGACATTTCCACCGTTTTCTTCTGGCGAAACCCTCTTTGCCGGTTTCTCGTCTTCTCTCGCAATTAAGCGCTTTACTGCTTCCTTCGCGATCAGGTGCTTTACCATTACCTTCGCTACACGACGTCTCGGCTGCCAATCTTTACACGACTATTTTTATAGTCACATACTCGATTAACGGTCGTGCGATCAAATATTTTATCGCTCCCTTTACGAGTCATTCTTCCGCTCTTCTCCGACGATCGAAATAATCTACGCTTAACTTACATTCTGCACCAAACAATTTAACCCAGTTTTCCTCGATATCGAACAGCCAGTTTATCCATATTTACAGGACAGTCTAAAGCAAACAGATAACAAGGGTGACGCAGATGGTCGTGAAAAAAAGAAGACAGAAGAGAAAGAAAACGTGTGTCGAACGACGTCACAAAGGGCGTTACAGACGAACGCGTAATCGGATTACCCTCATAATCAAGAATCAAGCATCGATCGATTCCCCCAGTTGGGTACTTCCACTCGACAGGACGAAGCTTTCGGAAAGCAACGACGCGGCGATGCACGCCTCTTGAAATCCCCTTGAGCAACCTGGCGTACGTGAGCGGGATAAAGGATTAGCCTCGTTTAGGACACGCGAGTCGTGACACGCCGCCCGTAAAATCTTATTAGTCGAAAAACGCGGCCCGGATGGAAAGATCCGAGATAAAGCGCGATTGAGACTTATACAAAGTAAAACGCGAAGGCTACGCCCGCGGAGATGCGCGATAGTCGATTCTGTCCCCTGCCCTCTAGAAATTCATCCCTTTTTAAAGCGGTTGAACTCGACGATTGGGATGAGCGAGAACAATTACGGCATACGATGCTAGATACGATGCTGCTAGGTACGCGGTTTTCCAGTTGAAACGTGCAAGTTCCAACGAACACTCGACGAAGTTACGGGATGTTCACCTGAGGCTGCGCAACCGAAAATCTGCTGAATGTTAACCGGAGACGTTGCTCCTCTTCTGCCAGCTTATTTCATTCGAACAACCATCGATTTGCTTCATTTTCTAGAGGAGTATTTCCCTGTCTTCTTTTTTATTCTCTTTTCCCTTGTGCTTCTTTTTTTGGAATATTTTCTCCGCTGGACGCTTTCACAAAGAGAACATCGCCGAAACGAAATTCAGAGGCGGAAGCAAGTGGCTTAATTGGCAAAGCAGATTGCCACGAGATGGGAAGTTCTTAATAGACTCCACGAATCTGTGCACTGTTGACTTGTAACGCTGGTACTACGGACTCCGGAATTTCGGCCTCTGTTATTTGTCAGAGGCATTTAAGAAAGTCTATAATCCTCCTAACGAAGTCATTGGAAACGTAATTTCCATAAAATTTTATATGCGATATTCAGACACGATTTAACTTCCATGCAGCAGAATTAATTGAAATCGCGATACATCGATAGCACGCAGATTGCACGGGTTAAAAATAATTCGGTTTAGCCATAAATTGCCACCGTCCAATGGACACTGTCAGCCAAACGTTGTTCGCGTTTAGCGCAACTGATGACGCATTCAGCCGAACAGAAAGCGACTAGACGCGCGACATCCATGTTCATCCAACGAGTCACGAATAAACACCGGCTGTCACAATATTGGTCCGCAGGAATATCGCTGAGCGCGTATCCACTAGCCAGCCGCTCGGAAGTCGGCTGAATCTAGATTATGGACAGACGTCGTGACGCTGTCTCGGGGCGTTGTCGTTGATCGCACGTGTCACTTTCGGCTGGTCGGAGAAATCTTATGTGTATTCCGAAAGAGCGAGAGAAGATTGAAGCGGGTTGCAACATGGGTCGGACGTACGAATGACACGGAGAAATTTTCTGTGAAATGAAACGTTTCTCATCCGATTGATCGAAAAATTCTTCCCTATAGCGCTGTATTTATCGAATACATTTAAATTCGGTAACTTTCGCCTCAGAGTTTTATGGAAAATTGGATTCTTGTCCTTGAAATAACACAGTACGTAAGATTACAGGATTTTAAATGAAATTTTAAACAAAGGCCATGAAAATTGTCCGATGTGAAATGCTAAGATTTGCCAATCCGATCGCATATTGTGAGTAAACAGCAGCGGAAAAGGAGGCAAACAAATTGAATGTAGCATCTTGCTGGAACGGTGCCCGAAAGAATAGCAGCGAAACAGTAACCAGGCGGAATCTTTATTTGCACGTGGCAACTCGAGGCGGATCTGAAAGAAAGCCGCAAGATAACCGCAGCATCGGATACGAGACTATCTAAGAGTTTCGAGTGGTTGCGCGCCAGTATGGTACAACAACTTTAATTTGTTTACACACGAACGAGGGAACGACCACGCTGTACTCCATTATCCGTGGACTGATAATAGAGAAGTTCAGAAGCGGCACTGGGTCCAGTAGGCGTTCGATCCAAGTAGTTACTAACAAATTTTTGACGCGGAATCTCGTTTAAGTTTCTCGAGTAGAAAATAATGAAGTTGCCACGGACAGAAGCAAAACTGCTCAAACTTCCAGCCGATAGGCTCGACAGGCTAATCAGTTTTCAACCGATGTCTCAGTTGGCAAATAATCCAATAAAAAATTGAGATAGAAGAGGAATCCTGGTCTCGTCTGCACTCGTAACGCGAAGTTATCTCGCTGACAAGCACAAGAGTACGTCAGACGTTATCCGCAAACATCCTTTTCGTTCTCGACCTTAAGTCCTTTCCATTCGCGTCGGTTCCAGCAAGTAGGTTAGTCAGATAAGTCCAGACGCCTACGTGGTGCGATGGGGCACGATGTGGACGTTAAAACAGAGGCATCTTGCCTGCTCTATCTCGGATATAACCTTTCAACGGTGAATACCGTTCTAATCTGCTGTAAACACGGACGTGATATTCTCAGCGAAGGAACCAGCGTCGTTCGCCTATCATTCTGACACGGAAGAGAACGAAAATTTGAGAAATGTTAGCGCCATTTGGCCGGATTAGTCGTCGTGCAACGCCATAAATGCCAGCCCGCAAATGTCGGTCGCCTTAAACGTGCCGCGTTTATTCTCTTCCGTGTTCCTCGTACTACCGTCGAGCTTTAGGCGATTCGCCTAGCTTACACGGCGTGAACGAGACGCGAAACCGAGGTCCACGATGGCCGATAAGAGAACGTCGAATGCTCTCGCGCAAAAGCTGCTGAGACGCGTAAAATAATTTTCTGCGACGGGATCAACCGCTTACGGGGAACCGTGTATTTTTGGTTGCGAAAATTTCTACTAAAAGATATTACTGTGCAGATGGGAAGTTACGTAGTGAAACGAAATTGTGTGACGTCAAGAAAATTTCCCGCTATCTAGCTTAGGTTGTGAACACGAACAATAGGATTTTTGTTTCGCGGTGCACGCGGAAGTGAACTACCGTTTTGTTCTTTTCGTGCTATACGCCGTGTGACGTTTGAAAATTGTTCCTTTTTTCTTCGTACAATTTTACGTCGCTTTAATCTGCGTCCGACATTTGGCGACGCGTTCAGTTATCGTTTAACTCAACACCACTTTATACCGTATAGGGTGTAAAATTTACACCTATTACACTCAATCAACACGGCAGTGCAACATCTAGGGCCCCTAGCTACGTGACCTAGATCCACGTGCATGCAACGCATTCAGCACCTAAGTACGTACAATGGCCGTGTCTGCGGCGAACTACCATTAAGGTAACTTTTAGCTTATCTGAAACTAAATAATATTTCAATATGAACCAATAATCAAGGATATACACGTTAAGTGCTATTAAAGATAACTATTGCATGAACTGTAGAAGCTCATCGTTACTCATCAGCAGAATGATAACGTATTGGTCAGACACTCTTCGCAGCATACAGTAGAAACATATTTAACCTATAGAATAAAATAATTCCAATAAAATATCTTCTCTTCCATGATTATTTTTGCAAATTGGTAGAATACGAAATTACCGGTTAAACGAATTTTTCTTGTGAAATTTCTATATTTTATTATCGAACTCCCTTTTTCCAGCGGCAATTTGAGAGATCACGTCGATGAGTGGCTGTTAGTACAATTTTTTCGCCAGACATCGACGATTTTAATATGTGCCTGCTGCTGAAGGTATCTCATAGCGGCGCTAAACGCGGGTCACGTTTGCGGCCGATTAAAATCGAAGCGGAACGGCGCAACAGCGTGCAACTCGATTGTCGACGCGACGCAATGCTGATTCGTTTGCCGGCGGCGTAAGCGTCTCGTGGCTGATTCTGGTTTCGTGACGCGCAAAAAATCGCACACCGCGAGCCTCTCTTGTTCCCACGAATGACCATCGAATTATCGGGATTCCTCTTCACAACCTGTCTGATGCTATACGTTCCACTAAATCCACTTCGCGCTTTCTCGCCTTCTACTTGTTTGCCGCAACGGAATTCTATTCCGTTATATCCTATCCTATATTATATTTATATCCTATATCTTTCTATATCTTTCTCTATTTTTTATCGTTTGCCTTACAGCCAGAGATTGTGACGAGACCCTGTCGAACCTATGCCTATATCGAAGTGTTAATTATCAAAATAGAGCAAGGGCGTTATTAACAAGCAATTTTATGCAACGCTCCTTCACCCTCTTTTTATCAAAATTAGATCTGTTGAATAGATGAGCTTCGGCATGAAGTATACTTCGTAAATGACCATGTAAATATTTACTGTCACGAGCTGTTAAATAGAGTGTACGTTCTATGTCTATATGTAAGTGAAAGGCTTTTCTTTATCAGTGTCAGAAAGTTACACTCTTAAAGGAACACAAGCCCAAGGAGGAACACGCTGAGAGCAGACTGGCCGAGAATGTACGATCAAGGTGATGCAGACTCGACCAACTTCGCGGGAACAATACGTGCTATCCAGATGACGCTGATAAAGGAGAAGTTATGCGGAAGCACTTTGTGCTTCGCACCAGAACCTACAAAGTATTAGATTTACGTAGTTGCCGGGTGAGCCAGGCTCAATGAACAACAAACTTCTGTACCAGCTGTGTAATTGAACGAAGTCGATGAAATTCGATATACGTGAATTAAAAATACGATCGAGTCGCGCATTTACGAGCTTTTCTAGTTGTCAGGTAGATCGTCAGATAGGGTGGGAACGAACGAAGACTCGGTTTCCTCCTGCGAAATAAAGTCAACGTGCCGAGAATATCGCTGCGAAGACTCAACGCTGGCAATTCCGTGTGCTGGCTGTGAAATATCGCGAACCGGTCGGGTTCGCGCGACGCTCGTCGTAATTAACTTTCCGATTACGCCTCTTGAATTAACGAAGGTCATCTGTATTCAAGCAAAGGGAAAAATTCACAGCGACCTATCGAACCGAGCCGGGAACTTCCCCTTACGCGTACTTTGCGAGAAGACGAAAACCAAGTCTGGAATAAGTAGTTCCGTGTTAATTTCTCGAGATTCGAAACGAATTATGACCGACACCGGAAAGCAAATTACACAGTACCTTGCGTATATATTTGAATGGGTCGTGGCGGTTGCCGCTTCGATGAAATTTTAGCAGGCAACGAGCATGAGCTGTTGCGAACGGGTGTTATAATTGAAATGAAAACGAAGGCGTCCATAACGAGTAGAAATAACGAACGGGTGTAACGATAGAAACGCGGTTCTTCCCCCGAAAGTTCCTCAGAAATGACATGAAAAATGGACAATGCGACAAAAAAAAAAAAGTATAAAAAAGAAAAGATAGGGAAAATAACACGGAGACGTACTTTATTAATCAGGCTTAAAAACTCTTCATGGTAGAAATAACAAAGCAGCTTTATCGCATCAGACTAAAACGTTATTGTCCTTATTACCATGCGGAAACTTCTGACACGACGAGCAACGTGTTATTACACAACTAAACAACTAGACGTTGCTGCTGTTTTAACAAAGGGAACAGAATCGTCAAGACTTAACGAATAACCTGAACGAGCGCTGGAAATTTAATGAAAGCGATAAAAGTTCGCACGCTATACTTTCAGTCTCGAAATGCCGGACTGGATTTATGACACCGTGTGACAAAGAGATTACGAACTTTCTACCAGATTCAATCCTAATCCCATAAATCTAGGGCGACGTGTATAGCTAATGCTTTTAGCATTAGCTTGTCTACAACGGATTGTCAAGTTAGGACTCCCATATACATAGGCACCTAAACTATCAAAAGCTTCTAAATATACTTTGTAACTGACTGACTTAAGTACGAGAAATAACTTGAAGCAACGCCGTCACGAGCAAACCTTATCATAATTTTAACATTTTCCTGTTACCTTATTTTGTATTATATACAAGTATTATAGAATATCAGTATACACGTGCTCTATAATACACAGAACTCTATCTCGAATTTTAATTTCAAATGCGGACAATAACCTCCTGGATCGATGATCCCTGGACTGGAGCGAGTCCCAAGCCGCGGCGCGCGCAATAACGAAACAACGCGAAAGATTGAAACGCATCCCCCAGGGGACAGTGCTCGTATGTTTCCTCATAACCACTGAAATTGCCGCGAACGTTGAGGATGACGTGTGCTGTGCTTGTTCGTTAATTAGCGGTGCGAGGTTACGTTACTTCGGTACGGACCTCGGAACGAAACTTCGCAGGTTCTCGCAAGACACGACATCCTGCATTTCACCGGAGCCGCACATCTGATAACGTGGAGTTTCGATCTGCGAACGGTTGTCACAACGTTGCTTCGTTCTCGCTCGAATTCACCCGATATTCAGGAAAAATTCTGATGAGAATCGACGAGTGGAATGCAAAACGGGTGCCGATCGAACGACTGCCACACGTCTCGCGGGAACGTTTATTGTCTCACGTACGCAACAAATTGTATTTTAATACGCAACAGCAGCGTTCACGCTTCCCCGGTAGACCGTAATACGATTTACAATGTGAAATACGCTACGTGCCGAATAAAAGTTCCAATAGTTGGATTGGTGAGACCCATGTTTGAACGTATAGAGTAATTCTGATAGGATATTTGATGGAATTTCGGCCGATAAGCAAAAGTGGAGGTAACGTAGCGCGATAAATCATCCATGTTGAAATGAGCATAAGCCATGTTTGTCAAATCAGGCAATTGCGAAACACGATACTCGGGTACCTCTGGGAACATCCGCGAATAATCCAGATTCTCGGAGAACTATTCTCGAGGTAGTTCAGCCTTCGTCACCTTCATAGCACATTCAGCTTCAGAATCAGATAGTATATTTATTCGAGTTCGACTGTAACTCTAGCTTCGTCACGGTGTTTGCCCTCCAATCCCTATCCTTCGTAACTATCCTTCGTCGAACTTAATTCATAATACGAATTGAATAATAAAGGATTATGAGACCATCTTAATTTCTTTGCGATGACTCGAATAGAAAATCGTCCGTTTGAAAAGAATAACGGAACCTCGAGGAAGGTTCGTCAGGATAGACGACAGGCCGCAACCGGGTACACGGACTGCAAGCGTATCTCCCTCGATTGTTGAAACTCTCATCGAACACGATAATCAGAAGCCAACGCGACGATAATGGGTTGGCGAGAATGCCACGTGATTGATGGATGAGAACATGCACGTGTTACCCGCTGGCCTGCCATTGTGACGTATCGAAGCTAGGGGTTAGGTTTAATGCACGTGCAACGGAGCCGCGAGCGTAATTAATCGTTGGATGCAGCATTTTTGCTGTCGAACAGTGGGTCATGCACAGTACGCTGCCGCTGGGTGAAGATGTACCGCGTGATGGAACGTCGGCATCGAGCGACCGTGTCCGAGAATCAATCGGAATTCCTCGGCGAAAATTAACGACAACTTCTGAGAAAACAGCGTGGAAGTTTCACATGCAAACTTTATGCCTCGGAAGGAGACAAAGTTAGAAGAGAGTCAAAGCAAACAAACCTTCGAAATCTGTGTTTTAAAGTAAGAGCTAATTTTCTCCAAGTTTTATGCTATTCGCAACTTTGTCGAGTCGTCTGCCGGATTAATTTTACCCGGAACATCTTTTAATTTTAAAAGATTCCGACTCTCGTGAGAACTAAAAAATGGTTGTAACAGTTGCATGGTGGTTCGTAAAGTTGAGCGCGAAACAAAATGAAAACGGCGCAGCGTGTGTGGTTTATTTAATAACTAGTCTCGTTGCCAGGAACGCGCAGCATTTTATCATCGTCTCGGTTTACTCCTTATTTCTCACTGGAACACGCACAGAGGAAGCGTCAAATTTCCTATTTTCATTCAATTTCGGTGCTGCTGTTTTCGATTTTTATACAGTTAACACGCAGCTACTGCTTATTTCACTATCGCCGCTTGGCCACCCACTAATGTAGGAAATAACTACTAGAACGATCGCTAAAGTCGAAAGAGTACCAAATAAACTAGCGATGACGAGATCTAATTAGAGACAGCAAGCAACTATTAGCTAGAACACGTGACGACTACGAATATCATCGACTCTGTGATGAATGACGATTAAGGAGAACAAGTAGCAGTCACCCGCTTCCAATGAGTCTGTAACGAGACGTATCCCTTCAGCTAAGGTAAAGAAGTTAGTCTCAGGGTGGGCGGCGGTTTGGCAACAGGGTGGTCTCGCCAGGTCAAAACTCGGCATTACAAAATATCAAAATACCATTAGGTCCGGTACCAAGCACTTGGATGCCAGAAGATCCTTTGGAACATGACTATGTGATACTTTTCTAGCAAAAAAACGGACAATGATCGACTTTTAATAAGACGAATTTTTACCAAGTGCAGCATATGAAGAAAAGAAAATTTGTTGAATAACGAACTAAAATATATACGATGCTTCGCTGTATCACAAAGTGCTCGTTGCATTCTCTAATAATCATTTGCGTCTACCAATCATACAAATAATTACTACGTAAATAACGGAAATTGTATAAAATTTTGCACCATCAATTATTAAATTCAATACTGAAATGATCGAGGTTGCCGGAAGCACAATCACGGATATCCTCAAATAGAAAATGGAAAATCGAATTACTCCCATTGGTACCCGCTGATGTCGGATCTTTTGTCTTCTGTATTCTGGTCGTCCCAGCGAATTGTCTTTTAATTTCCTCTCATCTCCGAGGCTGTTCGATTTTTCAGCGGATAAGATGCGAGGAAATGAAAGATCTAGGAAAAGCTTTCTTGTTTCTAGGATCAACAAGAACGAAGGTCGTCTTTCCAACTATCGAAACCCACCTATTACGTATTCAACCGTCCATTACAGATTTCTCATTGTTCGCATAAATGAGACTCGTAAATACAGCGGTGCAAATGCTCTCTCTCTCTCTCTCTCTTTCTCTCTCTCTCTGTAGCACAAGCCAGATTCCGGAACAATCTCGTATTTGCCATTCCTGCAATGATATATTATAGCAGCAAGGCCTTGTAAATGGTTACAGAACTGTGCTAATTACACGCTCAGAATGTATCATATTACCGTTCGCAAATACGATTTGCATATATCGCGTCTTATCGGCAACTTTGCGACTCAACTTTGCCTTCAACTTTTTCCATTTGTTCGCAGAATGTAACCTGTCGTATTTTCATCTCTTGTTACATTTTCTATTTCTATTTTCTCTTTTCTAACGCTGACATTATTTTTAATATTATGCTTTTCGTAGTTTCGTGAAATTTCTTCCCAGCTCTTTGCTGCTTTTATTGCCGGAATTCCACATTTCTCGGAAAGATAAGATTTTCTCATCGCTGAAATTTTTTCCAAAATCATCTCTCTCCGCATATCCTCAGACGCAACTGCATTCTTATCGTGATAATATTTCTAATTGTAAATCTTACTTTTATCACGATAGCATATTCCTGAAGAATATAGTAGTTGAGAAACTTGCCGAGACAAATTATTCCTTATCATCGATCAGCTATCTACTCTGCCCACCAAAGTAGTTGAAACTAAAAGGAAACTTTCAGAAATGGCCACGGTAATTAGGTGGTAACCAAGAACGATTTTGGAGAAAGCGATCTGTAGTGATCACTAACTGACCATGAGACGAGCGCTGTCCGCGATAGAATATGCCGACCAAAGGATAATTGCCCATAACTTGAAATATAGCTTTGCACATTTGACACTTGTGGAGTCCAAATTAGGAAAATTAGATAAAATTCCTTATGATAAATGCACGTTATTCATCCTTCTTCAATTTAGGAGCGAGTAATAACCTGGAATGGCACCTATTTACCTACTAATGCTTCGGGGAACATCCATACTCGAGTCGACTATTCTCTAACGACGTACATAAGAGCGTATTCTCGCTGCTTTCAAGCCCAATTCCGCGCGTACGAAATCTCCTAATTATTCTAAATGCTGCATCAACTGATCTCTCTAATATTGAAGAGACAATTAAAGGAGACTTCGCACAGTTCCTATTAAATGGATCTTGTTCGTCGTTGCTGTAAAATCTCGACTCACATCCAAAAAAAAAAAGCGTGCCTATCGACAAAATTTTCGATAAAATTTCAATTCCAATCATGCAGTGTATATTAACCACGGAAACGGGGACTACTCTGCTTCGACGTACTACATTCAATAGTGGTTAACGTACCGTAAACTCTGGTGAACGCTGTTCGGACTATGAGATAGCTAGCCAGCTTCACTGAAATTAACGATTCTATGCCTGAGCGACGCATATAATAACTTCGTACCCTGCGAAAAACATACTAAAATCCTGCAAAATAGATCTCGTCGAGTATAGTCACGGTCACGAATTCGTCAGAAACGAATCACGTTACCTTCTACTCACTACGTTCTCGATCATACTCTAATTCACCGCGCAGATCAGATATTCCACCGGATCATGGCGTTAGTATTTACACGTGACCGCTTTCTGCCTCAATCAACCTGATGGACGGTACTCATTACGGCCCTGGGTGGCCGTTCCAATCAGGGTTGGAACAGAGGGAAATTACAAGCGATTTTTTCTTTGCGCCCTGATATGAATGGCCCTTGCGCAAATAAGCCTGTGATCGGTCGTCATAGAGAACCTAACACGAACCGAAGAGATATCTGCGTGTTCCTTCTTCCGCTTCACGCGGCTCGTGCAAATGTCACGTACTGCGTGAATTCACACTGGTCGATCCGATACACACCGGCAGCTTTGAACGTGATTCCGTTCGTTACGTTGATTCGTCGAATGGAAACGTCCGCGGACAAGCTCATCGGGCTAGAATCGCAACGATAGTCATCGGACAGACGATGACCGCGATAACGTCACCGAGACGGATGCGCATTAGTCGGGACTTGCATCCGATTAACGCGAGCTGCCGTCCAACGTTAACTGGCTACCGCATCAATGCGACACGCGATGCCCTCCAAGGCAATGGACGCTCCTTCACGTGTAGATTGCATCTCAATTTGTGGGACGAACCGCGGTAGAATGATGTTCCTAATTGAAGATCTCAGGATCGGTTCTTAACGTTGACGTCGCGCATCACATGCTAAATACCGTGAATCATTCGCCTCACAGGTGAATGCTTTCGTTCTTGTCGAAGGAGAAGAGACTTTTGGTAATTTGGAATAGACTCTGTATAGAATTTACCGTAAGCTTCTTTCGACTGAAATTCTCCTTCAACGCAGGACCCTGATATCAAACAATTTCGTTAACAGCACAAAGGTCACAGAAGAAGTGGCTTTTAGAAAGCTTCGTTGATGAGTTTCCAACATTTTCGTTCTGCGGAGAGCAAACTGATGCTGACAGCTAATATAATAAACGTGAGGTGATATTGGATGTAGTGCGTTAAATAATCACTCGGTGTTTAGGTCTGTTGAAGGTCACTGCCTTTAAGAAAACTCTACATCTGGTCTTTTTAGCTTTCTAAAGCATTGAAGCCATCGACAGCGCATAGACAAAAAACTGCGACGAAGGCAGGCCATAAACAGTCGAAAGGCGACGTTGGCTTCAGGGTTTTTCAGTTATAGAGTAACACTGCTAGCGTGCGGATCTGGACCAGCTCATATTATTATTATTTCAACTTTTGTATCTTTTTCACTTCCGTATTTCAAATATATTTTCTACCTTATAATTTATTCACGCGTCTCTCTTATTATACATCTAATAACCTCAACAAGGTCAACGATATATTTATTAACAAGCGTCTTCTTTTGATCGCGTCGCGTATCGCTCTCGGTTTCGCTAGTCGATCTCGCTGCCCGGTTACAACTCGACTTTATCGCTTCCTTGTTCAAACTTAACTGTCGATCGGATTCGATTCTTTTCTATTTGTCTCCTCTCAATATCACCACTATCCACCCGTTTGTTAAGCGTCCGCGACCGTTGCCACGCACGCTTTCTTCTCGAACATTCGGCGGAAGGACCATTGGGATATTGATGGCTCATTAGGCACTTCGTTTCGGCGATATACATCGTTGCCGAGTACCGCTACAAACGTCACGATACAAGTGATTAAACTGCTTATATCGATTGACAGCTGACACACGAGATTCGACAATGTTTGCGGTTAGCGGCGATAATTGCCGAACAGAATTACGAAACGATCCTGCAACTTCAAAAATGTGTATAAATACCATACATGGAAATTTCATCTTGGTAGAACGTAGTTGGCGAAAAAAGACGACTCAGCAAATAACGAAATATCGGATAGTAAAATCAATCTAGCGAATTAATTAAAAAGTTCATCATAAACGACAATCGACCTCGCGTGTTTCGTAACCTTTTTTTTTTTTTTTTGTTATTCCTGTGGCTTCTGACTAGAGGGAAAATTAGTTGTCCATTCAAATGCGTGGAAAATTTTGTTCACGGCGGAAGCAGGCGGATAGCAGGTCGCTGGCTGAAATTTCCTCTGTCGAGATTCAAACGAATCGACCATTAAGTTCGCGAAATCTGCGAACTCGCGTAGGCACGTACCGATTCTCCACACAGTTATCGCGACATTTATTGGCGATATTTTCTCTGGCAACAGCTTGCCAGCTACTTTCTATTGTTATTCGAATTCACGGTGTAACACTGCTCTCGGTAACTCTGCTCCAGCGAATGCAAAAACTACTGTCGTGTTGCGAACGAATTAAAAACAAGTCACGTTACACATGTTACTGCAAACTTTGCATTAATTTGCATATATCCGAGACCAGCGCCATTCTTCAATGCTGCCCGATGTATCTTCAATATCGTCTTGTTCCATCAATCATACCTAAACGAGGCACAGCGGAATATATATACGAAAAAGTGCGAACGAAACACAGGAAAAAGGTAGGTTCGTGTACGATAGTTGCCCGTAAATTTCAATTCGCCCAATGTGTAGGTGAATATCGCTATAAATAATAGCGAGCGAATTAGCCTTTATGCAATTACCTGAATAAATCGCGGAAACGAGAGTCAGATATGGTAGCCAGGAACGAGCAACAAACGAGTGTAGAACGTGGGGAGGGTGGGTAAATCGGTGAGCATTAACGCGGAATATCGTTGACTATTTAAACCTAATGCGGCCCGATAAAAGTCCCAGAGCCACCCTTTTGTTCTTTCTTCCCTCTGTTTCTCGCCATTGTACCACCGCGAACAATTAAAATCCACGAAGGGCGCGAAGCTGCGGAATAATAACTAGGGTGAATGTTGCTTTTAAGCTTGATAAAGGGACGAACTGGCCGGAGGGCGTACGAATGAACGCGACGACACGGTAAACGTTAGAAACAGTTGGTAATTCGTAGCAATTTCGTGTGATTTAGCTGCCCCCGGTTGGCGAGAATTAATCGGTTGGATGCCGCTGAAAAACGCAGAGATGAAACGATCGCGACGATCCACCATTGCTCTTGCGGCTGAGATCGTAAAAACAGGAAGGATCCTTCTTGAAATCCGTGGTGAAAAATTCGTTAACTTATCTTTGGGAACGGAACCGCCCTCTTTCCAGCAGGAGAAAGAAGGAGAGAAAAGTGGATGAAGAAATTTGGTGTATGAGGCATTTGTCAGGAAATATATGTAAGTTCATCTTCGCGATGGAAACTGTTTCGTTTAAAAATGAGTAGAGATTGAACGCGATGGGCTATGGATCATGTAACGAAACGAGGATAAGCCGGAATTATGACAGATTAGTTCCTTCAGGACTAATTTCGGTCGAGTTAGCTTGATACGTGGCCGATCTAGTCGATTGATTAACCGGACAAACAGAGGTAATGCAAAATAAAATCGGAAATTACCGAAATATAAAATAACAACGTATTGAAGCAATTTTACAGAAAAGCTACATGAGCTACGCGTTATGCTGATCGGACGAGTATACAGATTAATTAAAGGTGCGCGGACAGGATCGTGTAACTCATTCATCGTTTTATTTTTTTCCCCGCCTAGCCAGTTGACAATTCCAGATAGCGGCTTGTGATCGATGGACGCGATTTACATGAGCCATGACGCGAGCTGCGAAAATAACACGAAACACTGGTCCAGTGTAAAGATTCAATTAAACCGCTGTGTAACTTCGAAATTTAATAAAACCCGATCAAAATTTTACATCCATTTTAATAAAGTTAGATAGAATTTCGATAATATTCCAATTTTTTTAAATAATATTCCAAATGTAAACGGATTAAACCCATTGAATGTTATCAAAGAAACGAGTTCTCGTTTTCTCCGATATTCAGATCCATCGATAAACTTTCGCTTGAGAAACGAACGAACACTTTGTCTGCCGTGCGAGTGCGAACACGATATAATTTGTTTGCACGTATAACACTCTTGTCATCGATTATACAACAGGAAAATAATTCAAACTCAATGACGTGTAATTATTACGGAACGTGTAACTCACGATTGTTTTGCTGTCGCTTTTCGTAATATTCGCAATCGTGCGTCTGGGTACACACAGTGTGGAGGAGAGAATATATCGGAACAGCTGGAAGATAATTTGGATAAACGGGACAGTTCACACTTGTGATTTTCTAATGAGAACGACGTAGCGCGTACGAGTTTTCGGCTCGTGGAAGTTTGAGTTAGCTGCCAGCAAACCGCGTAACTCAGAATTTAGAGGACCACACGAGGCAGAGGGAAAAAAGGAAAAGATTGCTGGTTTGATTCTCGAGAACAGGAAATCGTAAAGCCGAAATTTTGCGAGGCGTTTCGTTGCAGTTTGCAATGTTATATTGTAATAAATAATTAATTATATCTTAAATAATATCCTTAAATAAAAATAAATATTTATATCTTTTTTCTTTTCTTTGTCGTATATCTATTGTTCAGTATTGCAACTCTTCCCTCTATCATAGAATTTGTACCGGTGATATGTTAAACAAATTTGCTAAATAAAGAGAACAAAAAGTCTCGAAACGTCTCGAAATCGTCGAAAAAAAAATGTCGAATGATCCTGTCGTCGAATATAACGAATGTTCGTAATTATTGAGAACGAAAATCGACCGAATCCGATGGATGACACGATTGTCAGTTTCAGCGATTCGGGTTAAAAATATTGAAAAGGGGGAGGCTTCGTCGATATTTGGGTCAGTCGAGCGATTTGAACGCGTATATTGATACGATAATCGTATTTGACGAATTTCCGTGGCGGTCGTTTAAAGGGAGAAGCGATAAGAGCGTTCGGGACAAATCGTAGAAACTTCAATCGGGCGTGAAGAGCGAGAAACGAACGCGTCCACGATAGAATAGCTTTAGGGCCTTGAACCGGAAGTCCACGTTGGACATCCTGGTCATAAAACAGAGTTGTCGCTGCTGGCGTGGTAATATTTCATGTCTGAAAGAAAAAAGAAACTGGCGAGAAAAAGGGAATCTCACATAATCTAGAACACTGGAAAGCGCGTTATACTTGAACTCTGGGTCAACCATTGGTCTTGCTACCATCATCGACCTTTCGATTTCCTACAGCAATTCGAAATCCTTCGCCTTTGTGCCTCGTATTTCAAGAAGTATAGCGCTCTGGTAATCCTCTTTCTATTCCACCTGCAATCTACTAGGTTCGACCGCGATGCGGTTCATAATCAATCGACGGATAAAATGAAATCGAAGGACCAGCAGCTATAGTGGATCAATTTTCTCGTAAAATTTTCAATTTCAATAACTCTATCTCACCTTTCGATTCTTTCCTTTAGAATTTCATTGACACGGACTCTTTTATTGTCGCGTCTGACGCATAACGATCTGTATCTACTTTAACGATATTACGAGGCTGGCATTTGGAATGCGTTCAACGGTGTTACACGTACGCAATTAGAAAGGAAGGAGGATCGCGAATCGCTTGATAAACTCGCTCAATTTTTCCGAAAATTAATTAAATAGCAATGTGTTTTGAAGTAAGCACGATATGCGAGAGTGGCCATTATTTATTTACCACACAATGGTAATATCGCCATTGATTTCGTTAGAGATAACGAATGGCCTACAGACGCAATCTATAACATCGTGCTCTTACATTCCTGGAAATTATACCACGAAATTGCGTACATCCTGTTTGTGCGTCAATTAACGCGGCGTTGGTACGAAATTACGTGTTTGGCAACTTTTACACTCGGTAGGAGTGCCGTTCTTCTGCTAGTTCGGCTAATTTTCGGCACCGTAAGAATCGAGTATTGGCGCTTGCTAACTCTTTAATGTCTATTGACTACGCTTTAGCTTCTGTATCGATACTCAAGAGATGAGTGGGGCACACCGACACGGGAATTGAACTTCGCAAAGGGCAGAATTGAAAATTAAAAATCAAACTGTTTCGAGTTTAGATCTTCCAATTTATTAAGTTGACAATTTTCCTGGAATATTTGTCAAGCAATCCATCGACGACATACATATCGTCGGGTGATTGAATTATTTTAAACGTTCGCTTAATTCAACGCGATTCGATCCATCGACCGAATATCAATTTTTTAGTAATATCCGCGATACTGACGCGGTATGATTTGTCGAGTGAGCCGCGGCAGCATCAAAGCCAAAAGCCTTCGTTTCTATAAATTCAATTCGCTTCACAAAATTTCAAATATGCGCTCCTCTTTCTGTGCTCGGTGCAGATTCACGGCACACCGGGCTACAGAGAGAATAATGGAAATGCTCCGGCGAATCTAGTTTGCAGCGGAGCATCCTATGAAACTGCGAAAAGGAATCCAAGAAACCAGTTTCGCGATACACATTCATAATTTCGTAATGAAATACCATCGAGCCACTTAAATGCGCGTGTCATTCACCAATGCGCCAATGAATATACCTGGCTAGACCGAGCTTCAAGGCAGCTGACTCGAAATTAATGCCCCGGCAGGTCTTGTTACTCGGCAGCGACTATGCATGCCTGGTGCTTTGTTAGGCTCAAACGAATGATTTATCATTTGCGTTCGATCCGACCGTTGGAAATCCCGCGTTTTCATTACAACGGACATCCGAATGCACGAGATGGACCTCCTCGTCTCGGGTATATCTCGTTCAAAAGAAATGAAAGAAAACGAGTATAGGTTACTTAACGCGAGTTACCACTTAATGCGAGTAAACCACTAGCTCCATACAATTTCCATTTGCACAAATTGCCGCGTCTAACGCAGTTAGAAGGGAACTAACTTTTCCATCTGGATAACTGTAACTCGTTTAAATTCGCGCCTACGTTTATAAGCTGAATACAATTTATTATTCCGAAAATGAATTCCGCGACGCGGGGCTTGGAGATGCTCGACTTCTTCGAATCATAAATAATTTTTCAAACGTAACGTTGTTAAAGGAAACGTAATTCATTAGGCGTAATGAAATGCAGTTTCCAAAAGGGAAGTGAAACAGCGAAAAGTCGATAAAGGTCGATCGAATGCTGTTGCTGGCACGCTTCCGCAGGTTTGGTCAACACATTTCGAGCATCTTGCAAGCACGAGCAAACTTGCTCGTACATCTTCGGACGGATTATCCGGATTACCGACTGGTGTACCAACCTTTTTCCGTCTTTACGGCCGAAACTTTATTGAGACGCGCGTATATTTCGATAATGCTCGATTCCATTATTCCACGACCCTCCTGCATAGACGCCGGTTCTTCGTTCGATCCACGGCTCTTTATCGAGCGCTAAAGAGGGACATTCGTCTTCCATTTTTATGCTCCCCCTACCACAGACGTTGCCCTGCCCCGAGGGACAATTCCCACAACATCTCGGTAACTTCGATATTTTGCTGTGTACGTAGACCGTTTCCATGGAAAGTGAATGCATCTTCAAAAATATCTTCTCCGCGGATCGAGAAACTCGGAAACTTTACGACTATTTTATTTGTTCCTTCGAATTTGCGAAGCCATCATGATTTATTACGGCTGTGAATATCGATTCGTGGTACGAAGGGTCATTGTCACGTTTTTTGCATGATTATTTGGAAATAGCTTGATTTGAAACAAAAATATCGAACTAGTATCATGGATTCTCTTCTTTATCGAATATGCCTGATACTTACCCTGCAAGCAGTCGACCGAACGCGTCTAATGATCGTATTTGCGTGCAACGCATTAGTCGTGCATTAGTACGCTTGGCACGATCGCAAAACCCGTTTCGCTATAAATAAGCCCGGCTACTACCCAAAACACGACCATAATAACCGCGCGACATTACCATAATTCTGATAAGCGAACGGTGACACCTGCGATTCATGCGATTGTTTTCCCATTATTACTGGCAACAAAAAATCATCAGCGGCCATCGAAAAGAAATTCACGACTGAGACTTCGAAACGGTAGAAAATTGTTCTTACATTGTCTGCGGTAATGAAATTTTATTATTTTCTGGTTACTTTGTTTTCACGAAGACAAGGGTGGAAAGCGCGACACTTCTTCGATAGGCAGAAAATAAAACGATATGAAATATATCACGAGAACGATTTCGCGAGCAACGTGACATGCTCGTCGCCGGAAAATTTACATCCGAATAAAAGCATGTATCGATCGTTGATGTTTATTTATCGGGATTGCCGACGTGGAATTCGTTTCAAGTAAATGGGAACAAAATCGCGGCCGCGCGCCACTCGCTCCACAGGTCGTTCGGCCCCGTTTTATTGTAACCGTTCGCCAAACTTGACTTTCTCTCGTATAAATTTCCCGGCTGTATAACTTTACGAGGAAACGATAGACGTTACGCTCGCGTGCCTCCCGCAAAATAGTTCGCGACCGCGTGCATGAAACGAGAAACCCGTATTAGCCACTCGTTCGGACTCTGCAAAATTTTCCACCGTCGAAACTTTCCTTTACGCCTGATATTATCTTCATCGAGCTAACTCGCGATTAGCTTGAACTAGAAGTAGCTAAAATATATATTATATTTTAACGTAACGCCAAGTTCGTGCGTACGTGGACGATTATTCGTTTCTTTCGAACGATATCGTTCGATACGCTTCACGGTTCTCGCTTCTAATTTCGCAACGATGAACTAATCTTGCGTTAGATCGGTAAGGATTTACGTAATACCTAAAAAGGCTGACGTATGCGTTATGGAATTTTAATGCATCGCATCCCGGCCCATGAAGAGAGGAAGCGGCAACAGAACCGTAAAACGCAAATCTCTTTCTCTGTCCTGCTTCCTGCTCTTTTTTTTTTTTATTCTTCTTCCCCTTCTCTTTTTCCCTATTCGTGCCGTTTCGCGGTAGTCGTAAAGCAGAGAACTCGTGCTCGACTGTACGCACCGTTTCAACCGTTGGTTCGTAATATAAAAATCAGCGGTTTTATTTCTCGAACAGTTTCGACTTATCTACTATCGAAGCGACACGTTAGCGAATTTTCAACGATGCGTTTGTAATTGATCGCTTAATAAAGCCACGTTGCGTATTTTTAATGCATCTGACACGTACAATGATTCGCATGAAAATTAATGCCTTTCCTCTTCGCGCTGTCTACTCCAATGTGTACGTACGTCTGTCTCTCCGTGTTGTGACTGCAATGAATAATTCTCGACTACTTGCATTCAACGCCCGTATTCATTGTTACGACTATAGTTAACATATCTACGGCGTGATATCGTGCCACGGAAAAGGCGTATATAACCCGCCGTGTTACGCCGCAGAATTTCCAGAAAATATGCTTTTTAGATACGATTGGCTCTGTACGACAGACAAATTTTAACGCGATGTTTACTACTTGCTCGCTTGAATAAAATTTCTTCTTTTCATGTGAGGGAAGAGGACAAAGGATGAAGAGAAACAGCAGAGAGATTTGGCGTATAAGCGACAGCTTATTCATGGAGAAATTGAAGCAGTAAAGCGAAAACAAAGGGGTAAACGACACGAAATCGTACCTAAGGCCTCTTGCCTTCTTTATTTTATTTTTGCTGCTCGCGTCGGAAACGCAACCCACTCGTCGGTATATTCAGAATTATTAAACGGCCGTAACGCGGTAGAGACACGTGCCATGAACGACTTTACTTTTGATCCCGAATTTCGCGTTGATGGGGCAAAAGTGGCACTTGGAAATTTTTCTATCCCCGCTCTTCTTTCTCTCCCTTTCTCTCTATCTATCTCTCTCTCTCACACACACACACCCTCTCTCAGTACAGAAGAGTTGTTTCGCAGAAGAAAGGGTGGAATAAACTCCGTGTTAACTGGGGAACACTCCCAACGTCGCTGCGAGCTATGTCTCGGGACAAGAAAGTCGACTGCTGCAGGCACACTCAGAGTCGAGCTGCACGAGAACTTTTCCCTTTTAAAAGCAGTTTAAGTTTCAAGCGTTTTCTCGGTGAAACGGAGAGTTTGTTCACATATTCGCTTTATACGCGTTACCCTTTCTGTCTTTTTCTTCCTGCTGTTTCTCTCATTTTGCTCTGCGATACGCACCCCTCTTCTTTTTTTAAATGGCACGAGAACGTAGTTGGCTTTTCGTGTCCTTGCAGAACATTCCTCAACAACTCGCAGAGCGACGTAATAGAACTTCGATCGCTCAACAATGAGTCCGTTGCAAAAGTGGCGGTTGCTATTTCGAAAGATGATACGTGGGCGATCCTTTTTAGAAGCATACAGATGTACACAGAAACGAAGCTCTTTTCCACTTAGGCTCGATTTAAAGGACAACGCGATCCTCTTCTTATCAAAAATAGCAATCCTAAAAGTAATGCTGATTAACGAACCGAGCAATTCCACTGATTAAACGAGATCCATCGTCGAGCGAGCGTATCTCATTCGATGCCTGGCAACCGCGTCTCCAGCGAGCGAGTTCGTCGCTCGAAATTTCGCTGGCAAATTCCGCGGATGCCTGGGACAAAACCGTGTTCGTAAACTTACGTAAAGAGAGCGAGGAGAAAAGAGAAAAACCCGATGATTGGTAATAAGTTGCGAGAGTCGGCGCGCCTTGCGCGAAGAAGAGTCCAAAATTAACGTGAACGCGGGTCGATGGGAAGAGGAAACGGTAGAGAGATGGTCGAGGACAGGAAAAGCGGTGCAACCGCGAGAAAAGGATAGAACGCACGGTCCCTCTATATTTAGAACTCGCGCATACCAGGCATTGTCAACGATTTCAGGCATGAAGTCGAGCGTGTCGTGGTCCGAGAAGAGCTTGCGAGCGTTCCGCGCGCGTAAACGCGATTCTCGTAACAGCACGGCGCGACGTTGACCGACATTACCGAATTTAATCGCCGGTGTTTCCCGGAAGGCTAACGACGATGCACTGCCCTCGATAGGACATGGCGCATTGTCGCGCGGAAATTTCGTTTTGGAAGTTTGTTCGCGCTTCGGGTATTTCGCGGGCGACTGTCAATTTCGCTGGCGAAATCGTGGCTCGAACAATTTATCGTCGCCTCGGCGCCAGTTACAAAACCGATTACGTATTAAATAACATCGCGCGCAACATAGAAATTCGCAGGGTGCTAACGTTACCCAAGTGATCTCTCCGAGAGCTCCGATGATTCGAGGTACGGCTGCTAAATACGTAAACACGCTCGCCTAAGTACTCGCAAACAACTATAGAGTCCATTAAATTTACGTCGAAGATATTGTGCTTCCTTACCGCTTCCAACCATCCTTCTTACCCCTTTGCAGAATACATTTATCTCTTCAAACATACCCTCCAATCTACCACCCTTTTCGTCTTTCGCTTCCTGGAAGACGAATTCATTACAGCACAACCATACCCGATTGGGCGGAACGACACTCAGTCGTTACGTAGTTACGTAGATAAATACGCGCTGTTCCTGTTTCCTCGAAACACGAATGAAGACGAGAATGGACTCTGTTTGCAGGCTTGATTTTATTTCAAAACGCTCGGCATCTTCCATTTGAAATTCATCGAAATTTATGCCACGAAACACGAACGAAACTTCACGCTGCTTTGGACTCTGATGGAAAAAGTCTGAAGTACGAAGCGTTTACAATCGTATTCTCGTTGTCGTAAAAACACGCGTTCTTCTTTCGCCACGCAAGAGTCAATGAATCGTTAGACTAATTGGAGAGCAACAAGAGCGTAGAATGCTCATTACAGCTACTGTCCGAAGTGCTGGCACTTGTGGACCACACAATTAATGTCTCGTCGCTAATGGTTTTATGGACGTGGAGAACTCACTGGGTTGCACGAAATCCCGGAGAATTTCCATTATAAATCGTCGGCTGTGGTGGCGTGGGCCGGGCAAAGTCAGCGAAAAAGATGGATGGTGCGCGCCACGAAAGATGGTAGGTGGAGTTTCCACCGAGATTCGACCGGAACAGATCTAATGTTACGATCCTCGTACGCTCGATGGTTACTGGCTTCGCGCCCAGTTTTTCTTCCGGGGAACGTTCTCCCAGCTTGGAGCCTCTTTCATCTTTAGAGATCAACACCGTTTTCAAATCAACAGTTACGAGCTCTCGTTTCCTTACGAGTTACAGAATTAAACAATGCGGCACTGTTAACCGGCGATAAAGAGCATAATAATACGTCTTGCGTAATCTGCTCTTCCACGGCAACATATTAATATGCCGATACCCAAAGGGATTTCAGAATTTCTAATAAAATAAGAAGTATTCGGGAGGCTGGTAGTCGATGGTGAACGACGGTGCACGGCGATATGCCTCTGGCTGCTGAATTTTAATCGAAGAATAGAGAAAGGAATCTTAATTTTAGGAAATTTCCGAGAATAGAAGCCGCACCTTTCGTGGCAGTGCACCAGCCGGGAAACATCGGGACCGTAAATGCAGCATAAATTTCCCGGGCAAGCCGGTGCCTCGCAGGATCAGGAAAGAAGCCAATCTCCTGAAAAGCGTTAAATTATTAAACCGAATGGAAATGAATACGTTCGCCGTCAAGGGGAAATTTTAGACACGCGGTATTGTGCCTCTGTACTTTCCCAGTCCGGAGAGTTAGAACTTCGTTAAACATTCGTTCGATTACTTCTTAAGTAATATTACGTTACAACTTCCGTGTACATCGAACAAACCCGGTATATTAGCCGGTTGTTTGAAATTCCTCGCGGCTACTTGTGACGTACAGTCTCGTGGGATCCGTCGGCAAAGGTACAAAATATCTCCGAATCGCTACGAAGGAAAATCTGCGTATTCAAGCGAGAAACATTTCGTACGCGTCAGGCCCAACGCTTTACTTAAACTTGGAATATCAGAAGGGGAGCAGGTCGACGATAAATCTGCCTGGTTGCCGTTTCTCGTCTGTTTTCCTTGTATCGGGGATTCGACCACAGATGCCGGATTTCCAAGACTTATTCCATCCATCAGTCGCTCTGATAGTTGTCACATTTATGATAAAAAAAAATCGACGTAAAAAACTTCGATTGGATGTAACGGTTGGGAAACTCGGGACAAGGAAAAACCATTTGCAAATCCGGTAATCCTATACCATCCTATCTATATCGGTGGCACGGTAAAAGTCTAAATATTCGAATCGATTAAGCGATCTCTATACGTGGTCTTTGTTAAACTAACCATCAAGTATCCGATCAATCGTGCGAAATTTTTCAACCATTCGACGCAGCGCTGTCCGATAATGATGATGGAAAGTTTCATGGCGAGAACGTACTAAAACTGTCAGTCGAATTGACGGACGGTTAACGTGGAAGAAGGAGCGTCCGGTCATGCGTATATCGAATTCTTTCGTACTCTTTTGAGAAGCCAGAAGGTAGTCGTAGATTGGTGAACAGGCATTCCTCGAAGGGAATGTCGTGGTTTATTTTAGTAGGAAGGATGTGTTCGTTGTTCTCGACACGCTGGCTTCGAGGCGAATCGGAATTTTTGACCGAGTCTCATAGCGTCACTTGTGGCTAGTGGGATTTTCGTCGTTAAATTTTCATCGACGTTCTTCGCCAAGCCTTTAATTGTCTTCGAACGTTTCTTTAAACAGCGAAGCATCGTATCAGCAAGTTCTAGAATTCCATGAGTCGACGCGCAAACTAATTTCCATCATGCTGTTACTTCGTAATGCAAAAGTTGCGGAAGCTTCGGTTCACTGTAAGTTTCTTCGAGTGAGTCAGCATAAAGAGACAAGCAAGAAATCTTCGAAACAGAAGCGCGAAACTTTCTACGCGCGACTTTCCGACATCCCACGAGAAGAATCAATCGTTATGCACCAGCTATTGTATCTTATTCGCCGTCATTTTAAGAGGATAAACAATTCGAAAGTAGAGCTTGATGCACCTACGTGCGTTTGAAAGCTCGAGCAAAAATTGAATCGAATAGAATTGGCGCGTACGAGTATCGTACAACGAGATCCATCGTTTCTCAGATTTCAGATCCCATCGATGAATCAATTTCTTCGGTTCACACGGCCTTATCGTCTCTTCAACCAGAACGATCTGTTTGAAAATCGAAAATCCCTGTTCGTTGGTATTCATTCTGATCGAGATGTCCAGCTGGAATTTAAATCCAGTGAAATATCTGAGGGCGATAATCGAGACGAATAATTAATAATCACGAAGAAAGGGATTGTCCGAAAGAAAATTAATTTTGCCTTTTCCGCGTAGCTTCCGTGGAATAAAATTTCAGACAGCGAGAAACATAAATCAGACGGCGTTGGCCGGGCTTAACGAAGGGTCAAGCCGTAGATCCCGTTCTCTCGTCTTCGCCGTTGGCTTCGCGCCCCGATCGTTTCTCGTATTTTACAACTGACCATAGATAAAACTCTATAATTCATTGGTAAACAGGAAAGTTTTTGTTTACGGTTACTGCACGATGGACTTTACGACTGACACGTCCGGAATCGCGAATATTGTTCGTGCGACTCCGATTTATCGTCCTGGGAACTTTCCTGCTGAGACGAACCTATTAGTTTAACGACAAATCGGCCAGACTCTAAATAAATAAATAAGTTTCGACGTAAAATTCGACCGATAAAAACTGATACGATACTGCAAATTTCACGGCGATATAATCCGCTTACAAATAATATGATTTTCCAAATAAAAACGATGATCTACATGAAAATAACGAAAAGAGTATGTGTCTGGTAATTTTTTTGGAGGATCTCGCAGTTAATTTATGATAATTTCATATTACGGAGTATATTAAATTTTCCACGATGCTTTATCGCATTCTATGAATATTATTCTACATACAGAAAGTTGTATTCTTATAGAAATACGAATAGTTGCATTGATCGCGCACCAAACACGATTTTGTGTCTGCGAGTGAGACAAGTGCTCCGTGCAGCGCCCACCCTTTTTACATGAACAATTCCGTTGGTGCACGTTGCATGGGAGCGAAGAAAATGGAATTCCTCATTCTGCACGTCGACGTTATCTATGAATATACGTACATAGTAGGTGTACGTGTGATCGCAATAGTATCTGAACGCAGAATGCATGAATAATTTCGATCGGATGAGAAACCTTTAATAATAAAAATTCTAATTGTTTTTAAGATCTGCTGCAGCGAATATATTTAATGTTACTCCTTAATGGTTTACTATGCTTGGATTCGCTCTGTCAAGTAAGGAAGTACGAAGAGGAAACAAATAGAATAAAAAGAATGTTATTGTTTTGTCGACCATTCGCGGAGAGACGCGATCGCGAGAAAACACGTCAACGGGAGTCGTAACGATTAGATAATCGACGCCACGAAATGATCGATCCCCTTATTTCTATTACGATAATAGGGGTGGTTCGAATGACTTTGCACTGATTTAACACATATAAATTAATGTTTATTTCAACAACTTTGTAAAAAAGATATAAATTGATAAGGTATAATTGAGTTTCGATTGATAGCCAAAGTTACAATGTGTAGTACGGGACGTATGCTTGGATGATGACGGTTCAAAGAATGCATAAAGACCGACTTTCTGTGAAGATGATGCTGCGGAGGAAGCTTGCGACGGATAGTTGTTGTCATCTTGCCCGCGGTGTGTGGCCTGGTCTAGATAGAGTGTCGCCAGACGTAACAGTTATTATGTACGTTTATGTTTATTATGTGTGTATTAATCTATGTTTCGACAAAAATAGAATATATTATTGAGATGTGTATAATTTTGTGTGCTAGACTAGATTGGCCGCGTAGTAGTGACAAACGTATGTGAATATGAGTGTGTGGAAGTAAGTGTGTGCGCGGCACCTGGAAAAACAGATGGATGTGACTGTTCTGCGTGATATGGAAGATGGTGAGATAAAGAAAGTGCTGAGATGTATATGGACAAAGATCCTGGAAATAATTTATTAAATAAATCTAAAACTATTTTAATATGAATTCTAAGTGTGACCTTAGTGTTCCTTTATTTTTATTTCGGCAATTAAGATCCACAATTCTCAACATATATAGAAATTGGTACGTGAAAAATTAAGAAAATAACGAACGTGGGAAACTATATGTAAAGCTTGCGCGCTGATTTTTCAACGGAAAGGCAATTTTCGCTGCTCGCGAATGATGCGGCGTGTAGACAATTCCTCGGAAGTTAGTCGATAATTCTATCTTGCCACGCGGCATAAATCTATGCTAGTTTCCCGAGCAAGTTAGCGAAGTTTCCAATTTGTATTGTATAACGTTCCTGCGTAGCGGAGCAACAAGTTTTAATCGCCATCTAACACGTCCTCGCGCAAACTGCGAGCTTCGTAACATCGAAATTTCACGGACGTGGATCGCGAAACGAAGAACGTGGAAAGCGAAGAATCGTGAAACACTCCTCGGCGAAGGCTAGTTGGATATGAATTTCTGAAAGTGATATATCCCATTCCTTTGGAGAATCACGTAGAAGGATTCTTCGCAGTCGGGGGCCATGACGAGAGATTCTATATTCAAGAAACTTTTTCGATTTATCATCGAGTGCTTGCCGTGCCGCTCGTATTGCCAGGGAAACGCCTCGGGTACACGATAACTTCGGCAAGCAAATAGATTCCTCGGCGTGGAAGGATTAAAAGTTCGACGAATAACGTTGCCCTTCTGTTCGATGACGATTGCTAGGCTTTTATCGAAATATCCAAGAACACACGATCGACAAATAATTCTCTAGCAGTGAAAAATACCTGATGATATTGGCGCAAATTCGGCGAGCGAAAGTTTGTCAACACATCGCGAATGCAAAATCTTCTGACACTGGGACGGGGTTGGTAAAATCTGCCATAACTGTTGCAACGTAATATATTCGTAGGTCGGAGTTTCAAAGTCTGCCCTTTTCGTTGGTTCATTGATCAGATCTGTCATAAATATACGAGAATCGGTAATTATGCGTCCGTGTATTATAATAATTTCCATTTTGCAAATATTTGCCTGATACATTTCGCGTTTTCGTACCGTTTTAATTAGCTTCACGCGGTTCGAAATATTAATGGCCCAATTGTTACATGAAGCAACACAATATCCGCTACCTATTCATTTAATTATTTGTAATTCATTCAATGGCGAATTTATACCATTGTGTTATAAGCTTTTTTTTTTATACGAATCGTTCCAACTATCGAAGAACAAAGCTTCAGTTATATAACTAGGTTAATTTACGCGCAAGTAAATACTGTTTATCAATGTAATTACGCACCAGGTATGATTTAAACTAGATTCTATTGTTCGTCATACAGTCCTATCGATCCTTTTGTCTTTTAAAGCATCCTCGCTTTAAACTCGGCACGAAACTTGGAATATTAAACAACAAGAGGAGCGTAAACCCGAAAAGACAAACCATGGCAAACCCATTGATGTACAAAAATGGCTTTCATTTATCTTCCAAAGGATTCGCTCTTTCCCTTGGAAATTATGCAACAGCTCGCGGGACGTTCTGCTGTTTCGATCCAACAAACATCCTTTGGCACCTACGCGTAAGAAAGATTCATACTCGTGTTAATCCTGCAGGGATTCGCACGTTGTAGAGTTTAGCTGATTAACTGCTAACTTTTCCTTTCTTTTTGGTAACAGAATTTATTTCACGGAGAGTACAGAAGCGAACGGTAGAAATTGAACTTCGACCTCGGACCACGGTCCGTTCGACATTACATTAAAACGTTCTCCGCTTGTTCCGTTAATTGCGTCCCGGGGCGTCGTCAATTAATAGAATGAAACGAAGCGGGACCACGTGCATGCCCAGCTGCGAGAAAATGAATTGGTGGCAAATTAAATGATACAAAAGGGAAAAGAAGCAGACACAGGCGAGCTAGACAGTTGCGCAAAGCGGTATCCCGTGGGAAATTATAAATAGAAGGTATAATACTCAGACCAGCTTGCAGTCTGACATTGCGGTACCTAATACAAATAGTTAAACCAGCCGGCCAATTTATTTGAATTATCATGTAGCTTTTACGGACCGCTACATCGTATCTATAATTGTCTGTCGTTATCGCACTGACTCTCGATATCTAAATTTCGAAAGTTACATGGAAGTTCGATAGAAAACCAACGACTTCTCCGACTATTAGGTTTCTCGCGTTACGATAAGAAGAGGTCAACTATTAAAACGCGGAAACGCCGTTGGCGAAATGAGGAGCGGAATGTACTGCGAGAAAAACAATTACTGGCTGGCTATGGAAAAGGTGCAGACTATGTAGAAACGAGTACGAAATCGAGGCGGATCCTATCTCGACGAAAGAAAGATGAGATTCTTAAAGGAAAAAGGAATAAAACCGTAAACAACGTGGTAAAATCTTGCGGTACACGGAAGAAGGAGGATAGCGCTCAGCCGTTCTTTCTTCTGGTACAGCGATGGAAGACGAAACGTGCTTTTAAACTGAGGCACTGAACAGGGGAAAAAGAAAAGGAACATCGATACGAAAAGGGTGTGAAAAGGGAAAACGAGACACGTTCTACACGCGCAGAGATCAGATTTACGTGGCCAACAGGAGAAGATGTACATTTTTGGCGCGACTTTTGCTGCAAGAAATCTGCCACAGAAACGCTTTGCCCGAAGAATTTCTCGAGATTCTCTAGGAAGTTCCCTATGACGATGTCGCGTTTCAAATTTCAAGATAAACCGGTCGAAGCGCAAGCTGATAAGTGGCGTCGTCGGTTAGAGAGGAAAACGTGAATCAGTCGAGGGCTACTTCAACGTTGAAACCGCTGCAGACACTCTAACGTTTTCCTTGATCTCTTTGCCTCGAGCACGCTCCAAAATTCTTAACTACATACTTTGAAGAAATTAAACACCTTTTAATCAAAGCTGCAAATCCGTCGAATCTGTTCAATATAAAATAGTTGTAGTTACGCTGCCGCTAAATCTAATATACCAAATTGTCCCAGATCTTTGTGAGAGCTCTTTGTTGACATATGTTGCAGGATTTCGAATCAACAGAGAAAAATCTTCCAAGAGCATGGAACGTTCAACGTTGAATATTCCGTGACAGTAACAGAGACAAAGACTTCTGAAACAGCGGCGATCTTTTCGAGCGACGCGACGTACGAAAGTTCTGTTTGCACAATTCTGCATATCGATGCTGTCAAAGAACAACGTAGATCCAATGTTACGTTCCATAATGGACAAACGTACGCTGAGCAAATTCCAACGGATCCGAGCTATACATTTTTCCTTGAAGTACAAAAATAATCAAAGAAACGTCTGCTTGGAAACACTAGTATCTCGTGCGCTAATATTTGCTAATGAAATTTGCGAGTTCCATAGACCAGGCAGCAAGACTACGTAATAGACGTGACGGCAATTCATACGACATTTTGCGTGAAAAGAGTACGTCCATAAATGATGCAAATTAACGGACCGTCCGCGAAAGAGAATGACATACGGGTGTGGTTGATTAAATTGTACTAGACACGGACGTAGGAAAGTAATTCTTATTCTTTGCTGCGGAGGAATTTTTATCATTTTACACTCCATTATCGTACTAAAATTATTTATAAAAGAATATACGGAGTTTATAAGAGTAGACAGTGGAAAAGTAAATACGTTAAGACTAAGAATAAACAAACTACAAATCTACAGAACGAAATTCCTTAAATTAAGAACTCGTAATGTCATAAATCTCGAAACAATATTCCTGTGAAACGGATCCTTTTGCGAATTATTGTGCTTGTCGTATGCACCCGCTGCTTAACGAGAAAATGGGAAAACTCGTACCATTTGAAATTCATATGCTTGGAACGTTTAGACAATAGCTTCCGGTAAGGGAAAGATATTTCAAAAACTTTTATGAAAATATGAAACATCGGGACTAAAGAACGTGTTTAATTTTGTTCCCTTCTCGCGCGAGAATCGTTTCGTCGTAGGTTATTCAACGATTTCGCAATTTTGCCAGTGGAGAATAAATTCGAGAATTACGGCGTTCGTTCCGATAGTGGCCTTTCGAGAAAGCCGCGCAATTCCATGACAAATTCAGTTACGTATCGAACGGAATTCGGCTACGCTTGTGCGTCCGTCGATGTCAAACCCAGATCGCACACTGCGTTGATAGCAACTAGGAAAAGAGGGAAAAAAATAAACATAGTCGAAACAGCGAAATCGATTGGACCGCGTTTTTTTTCCGCGAACCGAATGTACAAGTTTCGTCTTTGTCGAGAGCGTAGTCTCTTGACTAGATCGCCCTAAACTGGTTTCAGGCCGATTATTTTATTTTTTCCTTCGCTTTTCGTGTCTACGTTCCTTCATATTCCACGTGGCAAGCCCGTGGTGAATAAAATTTCGCGAATACAATTTTCAACATATTACGGACAACGCATTAACGTAAAGAAAGAGAACGTACATTTAACGAATGCCAAACATCCTTAGCCGATTATCAGATCGTTGAATTTCTCGATGTCGAGTTTCTACAGCGGTTCGTCGAGCGAAACATAAATTTCGAGATTTCCGTTGGCTGAAACATTTCGCCGAGAAGAGAATATTCTAGTATACTATGCAAGGCTTATAATAACTAAAATACCGTTAGAAAATGGCAACTATTAACAAGCTTCTCTTGACCATTAATGTTTCAGTCACTGGGACGGCCGCGGAAGCCACACGCGAGACGGAGGAGTCACTGTGGAATACGTACGACGCGAGAAGGAGCGGCCGAACCTTTGCCTCGTCCTTCAGTACGGAACGTACCACCGGAGAAACCAAATCTATCGGAAAGTTTCACCAGACAAGTTCCTGGCACGCGGACAGCTCGAGTTCCCGGGAACGAGTCACGCTGGACTTGTTAAAGCCGACCAGCGGGAGCCTGGACGAGGACGAAGAGGAGGAAGAGGAGATCGAAATGCAGAGGAACATCGAAGCGACGTATAGGACGGGAAAGAATGACACGGGAAAAGTGAAAATCTCGAACGAAAACGCGGCCGTGTTTTCGAGGAGTATGGATGACACGAGGCAGAAAATAAATCTATCTACTTCACGGACGTTTATCCAATCAACGCCAGAACGATGGAGCTTTAACGCGAACATCATTTCCCCGGCAAGTTTTGACAACGTAAGTCGTATCATGTTTCTCCTGTTAACCTTACGTCTCCTCGATTATCGCTGCTATATAACTTGCACGACTAGGGGAAGAACGAAACGATCTGGTTTCACTCTTCGTTCCCGCTGTAAGTCAGTTGAAAACGAAGGGACTAATGAAATCTCGAGCGATAAAAGAATTAAACGCGAAGTAATATGCATTATTTTAACGTAATAACGGTAGATATATATTTTCCGCGTGGCCAATGATTTTACAGCAGGTCGATAACTATAATTTAACGTTATCACGATACCAGTTACCCAAAGCATCGTTACGCCGTTATATAATTAACGACCTGACACCTGAGGATTAGAGGATTATTGCTTATCGATCGTGTAAATTTTCAATCCTGCCAGACTTAAACTAACGTTAGCTTTAAAATTGAACCGTACCAGGTGTAATAGCCAAGAAAAAGTTCCATACACGTCGTGTAAACTATCACGTAACTTTCAAATATGTGTAGATAGTGGCGACGCAGAAAGCCAAGTTATTCGACTCCTGGAAAAATCGGAGGAATGTCAGCACAACGCCGACTCCGTTCGTTGTAAACGACGTTATACGTCGTCAAATGAGGCACGTTACAGAAAAGAACGCATGCGAGAAATTCACTATCGGTGACGACACTAAACAAGAATTTTACAGTCCGAGGTATCCAGACAACTATCCAAACCTCACGGAGTGCGTGAAAGTCCTGGAAGGTGAGTAAACGTTTTTTCTCTTCCTCGTTTAGGTCGTTTCGAAAGATAAAACTCTACTTTTTGCAAAAGCGTTTTGATATTGTTCCATATTCGAAACACGAAGTTCCACGAGCATGGTATATTACATCAAACAGAGTAAATTTATTATAGCAGCGAATTCCCACTTATCTCGATAACTCGTGGAATTAACTAGACGCTAACTGTGCACGTCGGAGTTCGAGTTTGATATTCCACTCGTTTCATATGTATAAGTTCGTCGTAGCCTGCTGGCTACGGCACCGACCAAACTTCGAAAAGGGGCGAACGACTAACACGCGCGACGCCGTGATTGATACACTCTGGTGGTTTCGTTGGTCCGACGAGGAGATACTGTCCGATGCCGACAGTAAATTTCTCTGCCGCTCGTCGATACAATGCATTCGTGCACGTCGGCGAGTCGAAAGAAGCGCATCAATTTTTCCCTTCCCGCTGTCCGCTCGGATGTCGAATAAACAGTGGCAAGCATCGAATTTATAATAAACGGGCCACGGGGAAAACTAGCACGGAGAATTAATAGCGTCGGCAACTGCGGTGTTTCGTCGCGACCGATCGCTCGTAAAGGAAACGCATTACGATTCGCGACGAGCAAACAACTGATTCCACGCTACTTTTACCACCGTGGATTCAACGCGAAACTACATCCTTCTTGCATCCTTGACGTATCAACCGACCCGGGAAGAGTAATTGCGTAAAACGGTCTGGCGAATGCGAGTCGAAATAATAAATCATGCCTGGGTCCAAGTTTTGATAACGAATCGATAAATCATGGACGAGGTGACTGGAAATCCATTCTCGCGAGAAACGCGAGAAACATTTCCCGAACAATCATGTAAAAACATGATTCCATGAAAACGACGAAGATATTCATTACGTTTTACCGGTATCCCTTTTCACGGTTTCTGCAAGTTCCTGAAGAATACTGTGTGGCCAACGAACGTAATTACGTGCATTTATGGTTCCATTTACGTCAAATATACGAACCGTGACGCAAGACACCCGTAACTCTTTCGTTCTTTCGTTCCAGGATTAGGGTGAGTAAACGTAGAGAAAGAGGTAGTAAAAGGCACGCGCCGTTCGAGGAACGCTCGTTCCTTTTAGATGATCCAAACGCCTCGAAACGCGTCGGATTGAGCAAACGAGGGCAGCTGGGTCGTGTTGGAAATTGAGTCAGGGTCGACGAGCCTCAGACTGTGGACGCGCCGAATCTTCTTCTGACGTACCAAAATAGTATCCACCGCGATCGCTGGTCCTCGGCCGAGTTTTGGAAACGATAGGTTCGACAGCAGTCGCGTCTGTTTTCTTTATGTAAAACCGTAAAATTCCCTGTTGGAAACCGGTTTTCCAAATAAAAATAAATATCAGAAGGCAACGTTGTAAATCATTTATGAGCGTAGCTTGCAGACCGGTGAATAAATTCAGATTGAACCGCTTGTAAATCACACACAACCGGATGTCGATACGAACCGATGTGCCTTATTTCCTTTCTGGGCGTCTAACGTGCGCTACGCTATTGGCTCGGATTTACATGTGAGGGCGGATCGTCATGGATTACGAATAGCTGCGGTACGTAGCGAGTTTAAACCGTTACAACGTGCGCTGAATACGTTTAAGAATGTATTTTCTCTGATAATATTCTTTCCACGGTTTATCCTGGCCGGCTGATAAGAGAGAGCTGCTGCAATTGCTTGTCGACTGATAAGAAAGTATAATCTTCGTTTAAAATAGCCTGTTTAACGCTTTGTACGAACGAAATTATATCGTTGATGTTGAAAGGAAACGAGGATCGATACGAACGTTGGCTTAAACGATTCTTGCAGCACGATGTGATTAGATGATTTGGAAACACCGATTATGCTACGGTTAGAAGCTATTTACGATCGAAATGATTTAATCGAAAGATTTTCCACTAGATATGTGTACACTGGTACAAGGAAATTATTTCTAAAATGACACTAAACATCATTTTCGTAAATGTTGAATTCAATTTCTCTGGTTATTTACACTCACGAACCGATTAGTGACGAACAACATACTATAACTAGCATCATTAAAGGGACCAATATGTTGATGCATCGCAACCGCTATTACATTGATCGAAGTGATTACGACATATTAAGCACCCTATGTAAATTACGACATCCAATTATCCTAAACATCAATACGGAACTGGCAGGGATTAAGGAAGTTTTCGCGTAAATTGACGCAATTCACTCTCCGTTAAATCGTTTGAAATTGTAGAAATTGTGCAACAACAGTGCTATTAAGTTGCACCGTGGCGCATTTAGTTACCATCGTTTCAAAATTCAACAGCGCAATCGTTGTTATTTCAAGTGCTGTTCCTAGTTTGCCGCCTTCGTTTCCTTCCTATGATTTCTTACGTGTCTACGTGAACTCGTTAAACTCGACGAAAGCCTAGTTCTCGACACACGACGACGAATCGTCGAAACTTTTCGAGGATCATCGAGCGAAACAAAGGTCAATGTTTCAATCACGTTTCGGCCGGTGTGTCCCGGCGACAGGCCAGACACGATCAAAGTTTAATTGGAACAATTCGAACTTCTCTCTTCTGTCGCGACGCGCAAAGACGAACCGCTCGAAGCGACGGCAGATCTATGTGCGCGCGCGTTCGAGTCCAACTGCAATTGCAAATTGACGAACGATTGAGCCCAAAGACTACTTGATTGTGTGCCCGATGTAGCACAGATAACGGATAGTTTAGATCGGAATTGGTATTCTGTATGCATTCGCGATGCAGCTTCAGATTCGTACGAATCCTATGTCGGAAAAACACGCGGACCGCAGAGGCTAATGCAACCTAAATGTATGGTGCGATTACCGAAAGGCCACGATAAATCCGTCAACGTGATCAGTCCGTTCGGTCCCATTGCTTCTTTTTCGCGACGCTGTATCGATAAGTTTAATGGATTTCTGCAATTTTTCAAAAGAATTCAAAGAAGAAGGGGAAAAAATACATCTGGAGAATCTCGCTCGAATAAAATAACTGATCGAGAACGAAACATTCGCGGTGGAACATCCCTCGTATGTTGTGCTTGTGCGATATTGCATTTGCCGCGATAACATTTTCTCGTTCTAGAAAATCGCTCGGTCGTAAACTACGGATTTTGCTGGTTCATCGGCAAGTTCCAAGAAACACTGGAAATTAGAACAATAATCGAGTCAATGAATCGACGCCACTATATAACGCGGACACGGCTCTCGTTCGCCTTCCTTTTTAATTCTTTCTATTCTGGCTGACACTCCTGATCGAAGAGCTCACGCAAACGGGCCAAGTAACCCTTCCGGAGAAACCGGCATCGGGAGAAGGTCCTAATTGCACGGATGAAACCTTTTTAATTGCTCGTTCGTGAACACGATAACGCGGTTACATCGGTATCATTATGAAATGTGGGACACCTTTAAGCAGTTGGAGCCACTCAGGCACGTTAATGAGATCACAGTTGGTTGGAGACTGAATAAGCATTCGCCGGATGAAACGCGATCGAACCTCTTCCGTTTTGTGGCATAACGAAGAAATGGGGCTCGAAGAACAGCAGTTCGTTAAACGGGTACGCTTGATCTCCCTTGAAGAACCGTGCGGTAACCTGACCAAACGACACAACTTCTTTTCTAATTACGAACGAATAATCAAACTCTCTCTTTGCGATCGTCGCCATCGCCAAATCGGTGGAATTCACCGATAATACAGCTTATAAATTATTAGGCTAATCCGTGACATAGTCATCCATGCGAAGGACAATCGGTTCTAAGCTCGAGGAACATGTGACGCCGCTTATCGATCCCATTTACGGGCGTCGGTCGACTTCCAATGTCGAATAAAGAAGATCGACCTTCGAAAGTGGATAACGAGGACACCACGTTTCGCGAACGATAACCAAAGAAAGCGGAAATCTGCCGAAACGCGAAACGTTGCGAATGACACTTGGACGAACGCGACTGCAATCACGACGCGAGACTCCATCATACTCCATTTTTCGTAGACATCACCGTTACTCGATACTTCGTTACCAGTTCGTTCTCCCTGTCTCGTTACCTGTAACCACCAACCAATTTACCAGCAGTGTAGGCAAGCGCAATTTAAAGCGCGTCGACGAGCGTACCACGGCTTCCTTACCTCTGCCAAGTTTCGCGTTTCACGCTACGGAACACAGACTGGCAATAAAAAGTTTCGCTCTACCGCGTGTGTAACATCGAGGCACGTTCGTTTGTCTGCTTTACCACTTATATCTCACCATTATTGCCAGTTTCTACGTTGAACGCGATCGAAATTGTGCTAAATGGTGTGAGTCAGAGACGCGAACGTGCTATTCAACAGCAAGGTTAATACTTTCGATGTTTGGACATCACCCGCGGGAGACATCGAAGGGTAGAAACTGGTAAAAAAAGAAAAGAAAGGAAAAAGGTAGCAACCTAGAGCCCGAGAGAAAAAGGCTTTCCAGAATCGTCGGAGATAGGAGGAAGTCGTGGCTAAGTTCCAAAGTGGACGAGCAAATCTAGTTATCAACCACTCAGGAGGTAAGGGGCCATCAAAGAACCGTTTAATGCGACCCCACGTAAATCAAGGGCGACCGCCCTTCTGCCGTCTCCGTGTTTCGTGGAACATCGAAATACTCTAAGGCCGAGAGTCTGTGCAAGGGAAGCCATTAATTGCGGTAAGACACTGCGCTTGTCCTTGAACTAAAATGGCGCTAAAGACCACCCACAATGTGCGTTCCCATCGATCAACTTTACCGAAGAAACTGCTACCGATTACACCCCAATTGCACCGTCGAAAGAACGGTCTAACTTATATTGAGAAAGATCAATCGAGAGTAAACCAGATTGTAGGAAAGTTAGGTGATTTATCAGTGAAAAAGGAAAGAAGAGATAACACAAAATATGTTTCCACGCTAACGAAGAAGTCACAACTTCCATGGGCGATAAAATGATAAAGAACCAAGACATTTTTCCACGGACATTTTTAATCAACGGAACGGCCAGAGATTACGTGCGATTTAACGATTTCGATCGTTGAAATTACTTCGGTCCGTGTTCGAATCGGTAAATTCATTGGGGAGCAAGGACAGCGCAGTTAGCTGTGATAAAGTTGGTGCTGGTTAATTCCTTCTTGCGGCTGGCTCGTTCTCCATTGTCCTCTACAGCCGCGTTCCATGACGAGTGGCATCGTCGAACGCACCTCTAACTGCAATGAATCACTACGAAAGCGGAAATCTCGGCCGAGCGATCGTTTAAGCACGTACAACGAAGTGCATCGATGCATTCCCATCTATTCTATCCTGATGTCTATACATCAGTCTGTGACAAAACGACGTGTTCTCGGTTCGTTTCAATCGTAACGTTGAATAAGCGCAAGAAAATCGCCTTCGAAGCGCGACACAAATCGTTTTAATTCAACCTGCGCGCATCGAGCGAATCGAACGTAATGTCGTTTCATTTGTGCTTTACGATACGTTAATTTTTCTCCAGATACTCCTTGCTACAAATCCACCTTTCTCCAAACGATTGCGACAATATCTTTACAGAGACATTGGACAAAATCGAAAGAAAAGCGCCACTGGAAAATTTCATCAAATTATATCGTCGAAGAAACTGTTTAATTCACGATCGAACGTTGAGGAATACGCGCGTCCCAAAGTGTAGATAAAGAAGAGCGCCGGTATATAAAATCCCTGAGGATCTGTCTCGGCAAACTCTCCCCTTCATCGACTCTTAACAACGTATCTCCGAAAATGGCTCGCTTTTCAGGATGGATCATGCCCCTTCTCGGTCATCCTTGTCGGGAGTGCTCGTTAAATGTTCTCACTCAACAGGATACGACTTGATGCGAATGTAAAAGAATCGGCCCGCTCTATTTCCCAAACTCGTAGCGTCCTTAAGCCGCCTAATACCATGTAAAATATAGCTAGCCTTCCCGCGGCTCCGTGTAAAATATAGCCGTGTCTCTCCCTTTTACATTTCCCTCTAACGGCAGTTTTTCGCCCAATCCAATTCATTGGTTTCTCCTGCGTTAATGAAAACCATAAAAATGTTTCCTTCTTTTTACATCCGATGATCACGATCCAATTTTTACGGCGTGTTTCCACCGACTCTCAGCTAAATATAATTTAACGAACGGTCGACATTTTACGCTCAGTTAAACAAGACGGGTGATCACTTTTTCGCGACTGTTTTTCGCTCGATATTCGTCGTTATACCATAGAAATAATCCTTCGTAGCAGACCGATCTATTATCGTCGACCCTTTGCCGATTTAATGGCCGTCCTCAAAGTAAATGGATATATTACACGAATCCGTAGGTGGATCTGAATAGGATATCATAAATCATCGACCGTGAAAAAATGAGTTCAAGACAGGTTACAGTAGAGGTCGCGAAACATTTTCGAGGGATTTAAACGTAACAGAAAGTAAACTCGGGACTGGATTCCATAGAGACCTCGTTCTCCCCCTCTTATTCCATTCCATTCGAAGGAAAAGTGAAATAAAATCGCAATAAAGTTTGCTCGTTTGCCGCGCAATGAAAGCGAAATACCGGGTGCAAATTTATTTACATCTGTCATTAGGTTGTTAGCTCAATATTCGGTGAAACGTCGTTTGCACTGGCCGGCGATATAATTCCATCGCCTCAAGAACACAAACTATTTCTATTCGCGTGGAAATTGGTGCGATAGGTCGTCAAAGAAATAATCAAGTTGAAAATTGAAAAGAAATTATCCAGCAAAGAATTGAATTGACGTTACTTTCGCGTTATAAATTCATCATTTCTCTCGAATAAAGAAGCTTTCATCGTCTCGTCTCGGCTTCATAAAGCAGCATAAAGAGAGCTCAGTTTTTACATATAAATTAATTTTATATCATTTTATTTATATTTATTTATACATATATTGTGTATATATTTTTTATATTTATTTATTTAATTTGGAAACAATGCTACAGTACGCAGTGTATTTATTCGATTTAGCATAAAGTCGAAAATTTGAACAAAAAATTTTCACGAAATCACGAAATCTGAAACAGAAAACGTAATGTTCAAAACCCAACGCGTATATAAAATCGGATTTCGACATTTTACTTTCGTTTTTGCAAAAGAAAAAAAAAAGATATACTTTATATCAATGTTTCGAATTAAAAATGTCTTGTTTGCTTTCGTTTCATAAATACCTACGCGCGTCAGAATATATTTCTGTCTACGGTTTTACCATGGGAAAAGTTTGCAAATATTAATCGGCGGTGCAGTTGCAAGAAATAAATATCCGATTTGAACAAGGAGGGAAACTACACCATTTTACCGGGGCTTCGGGAACAGACCGACTAGGTCATTCAACTCTCAGGAACCGTGCAACGCTCTTCCTTATCTTGCGAATCTCTATGGAAAATTCGATGAACTACCCGTCGAGATGCTGATCATTATTGCGACCACGAATTCAGGGTATTGGCTTGAGACCTTCAAAAGTCCATTGTTCTTCTTTTTATAGAAACTTTCGAACGATTTTCACTACAATTACCAGAATAAAATTTATACTGTACCCTAGAAAAATCTGTTTGACGGGTAACTTGTTAATCTTTCTGTGAGAATTTTTACATTTCCAAATGGAGGTAATTACGCGTTTCCGACTTTTAATATATTCTACGTTATAATTTACCTTAAATACAAAAATATCTCGTAAAATTATTCGTCTGAATTTACTCGAAAAATCAATAATAAATTTTAGGTATAGGAAAGCTAAGCACGTACGATTGTAATATTTTTTCACGGTAGACACCTAAGAAAGGCTTTCTTCTTATCCTTCTCGATACCTCTCGATATCTGACATCATGGATAAAATCCACGCCCATTAGTTACGGATATATTTCTACGATCGTGCCGCAGAATGAAACTCTAATCACGTTCTCGTAGAAATCATCCTCGAGCTTTCGTTCTAAGTTCCAGGGAATACTGGTGGAAAATGTGCGAAAATTTGTACAGACTTCGTGACTCGCGGGCTTTCTTCGTACGCGAGCTACGAAAAATACGAAACGCCGGTGAAAATTCGACGGGTTTATTGGAAGGGGAACGCTAGTAGTTAGGGAAGACGAGAGGCATGGAACCTGATAGTCAGAGGAAAATGGCAGCGGATTCCAAGACAGACGAGTTCGTAGGATGTCAGGCTAGAACCGTGATGTACACTAATATCGCGAATGGTCGAATATTTGCGTGTACCTTGGATTTCACGGCTCAGGTAAGTTCTGCGATGACGGAAGCCATTTACTCCATACGTAAACGATGTTCACGGTGTCTGAGACATCGTGAAAGTTGGTGTTAGATATCGACGACGGCGAAAGCTTAAACTTGGAACAGATATCGCACCCTCTCGCTCGAAATTACTAGATTCTTGGTTTCGCAGTACGTTTGCCGCTCAGCGATTAGGTAGACTGGGTCGATAGAAATTCGTGGCATCCAGAACTGCGATGCGCAGTGACACCGTTACAGGTGTAACTGTATACATAACGCCGTGACGCTTACTTCTGAAAAGACTGAGAAATTGAAGGAGAGGAAACGCGAGAGGCGGATTGATAAATAAGTCGTGAACGTCGTACAATAGCGGAGAATTGCGAAACCCTTTGAGAATGGCCCTTAATTTCCACAATGATTACAAGCAGCAGGCGGAAGGTGACACAATCAAAGGATAATGAAGCGTGAAAATAGGAGAAGAAGACTCTTTGAATCTGTTGAAAAACTCGATCGATCGCACCGCGACTGGAATACTGGTATTTCCGTGCGAAAGCGGACAGTAGTTGGGGTGAGATTGCCACCGCTTTAGAGTTTCCTCCCCCTCCGAGAAAATAGTCGCGACGCAGACCTTTATTCCTTCCTTCTTTTCTGTCCCGCTTTTTATCGTTTCCTTCTTTCTTCGCATCGAAGAAACGCGGCTCCGTCAATGGAAGGCTCGAAGCGCCATTCAAATAAGAGCCAGGAACGGTCGTTGTTCGATGGCGAAGTCGCGACACTTTAGTGTCACGTACGATACCGTTCTCGATTCAGTCGGAGGCATCGGAATCAATCGTCAACTGCGATTTTTACGGTAGATGTGTCATATCGCGATGGATTTCCCGCTGTTGGTAAGTCTCACATAGAAAATATTCGTCCGTCCTTCGGACGAAAACGAGTTCGCTGTTCGCGTGGGCTGGCCGCAGATGATAGCCAGAATTTCATTCACAGCGTAACATAAATACACGAATGAAAATAACAGCTTCGTCGTGAGCATGACATTCCTATGCGGTTGTATAGTGAGAGAGCCGCTAATAATACTCGTTTCGAAATCGTACCTTATCCGGATCATCAATACGATTTATCGCCTACATCCCCAGAGTACGTTATTCAGGGAAACCGTTTGCGTACTTTTAATTGCCACGAAAATAGACGATCTATTTCTTCGAGTGGCGTTTAGCGAACGCTCGGAAACAAATACGCGGCTTTTATACCATGATATTCAGTCAATAATTTCCTTCATATCGCGAGCGGCCGGGTATAAATTTTTACGCGGCGCACAAATGGCGATACGAATGAGATATTATATTCGCAAATCTACCAAGTATTTATGAGCGAACCGTAAACAACGCGCAAGTACTATCCTTTCCCTACACACGATGGACTTTTGGTTCACCGCTTGTCCGATCTCCGCTGTGTTATATGGTACAAAGCGTTCGTCGAACCGTTTGGAATTTAGAGACGATTTCATATATCCACATGCGTTCGTGCGAATCTTTGCTAGCTTGAAATAATTATACCTAAGAGGAACCAGACGGTTGGAAACGCGTTAATTGTTCGACAGAGCGGCAGCAATCTCTCTAGGATTCAGCAAGTGAAACGAAACGTGAGAACTATATGCGCACAACCTACAGCCAAATACCGCGGAATTCCCCTCGTTGCGTTGCTGGAAAGGTCAAGTGAATTCTAACGATCGATTCGCGGTAAATAATTCTTGGATAATCTTGGTACGTGCGAAGAAGGCGAAGTCGCGTTTGCATGCCGACGACTTCATTACAGATCGCGTCGGCGATCGACTGGGATTTATATACGAACAGCACAGTTCGATGCTAAGAAAGCGATCGGACAGCCTGATTTTGCAAATCGCACGTTCACGATGTCACCATACGCCCGAGTTTCTGCCGCGCATAAAAGAACATCGATTTCGATTTATTGTGTGGAAAACGTGAGAACGATAGATTCGCGACTCTAACGCTCGCCAGATAACTTGTCAGGTATTAAAGAACATATCCGACGAAGCAGAAGTTCCTAACCTTCTTCTTGAAAACGAAAAGCTTCGTCGGCGGAATCTTATGGGCCGCTTCTTTTAACGATCAATTCTTTCCAAGAATTTATGTCGCGATAAATGAGTTGCTTTTTGCCAGTAGATAAAAAGCACGTAGAAAGTACCGCGCTGTAAGTTAAACCGGGTACTTTACGGTATAAGACGAATCAAAAAAGTTGCGCGACGAATACGAAGAATAACCTGGCCGGTTGCCAGGTCGACTTTCGACGTTAACGACGTTAGAACATTCGTCGTGTAAGCCGACCAATCGGCCAAACTCATGCATAGCGATGCAAACAATGCGTGTGTGACATCGCTTCGTATTTAGGTCACGGTTTTCCGTGAATAGCAAATTAAAAATATTATCCCGAAATATCATTAACGAAATCGTTTATCATACATAATTCTGCAAACGGATTACATGGTTTTATCTTCAGATACCGCGAGCACTTCAGAAACCCTTTAACACCGAAAACTCTACGACTTTCTGGTTAGACGCCACCTTGAGTACGCAAGCGTTATATGGTCGCCACGTTACACTAAATATGTTCGGTTTATTGAAAGATCGCAACATAAATTCGTAGGTTTTGTATCGCGTTCGCTAAACTGTCCTATTCATAGTTGTGATCATAACTACGACGCTGTACTCCACAGACTCAACATTCCAACACTCGAGCGAGAAAGAAGATTAGTTGATTGAACTTATTGTTAATGAACTGTCTGTCGCTTCTTCGATTAATTAATTTTAATACACGAACACGTCCTTCACGCAACACTCCTGCTTCCCCCGTTGAATTATTTAACAACGATTTTACACATATTGATTTTATCAGAATAATATACCGAATAAATAAATCATCGGTATATACAGATATGCGAATATTATTGTTAATCGATCTCTTCTTAGGAGCAATTGATAAATGCAGACTATGAAATCAAACTACTCTCAGAATACACTGTACTCACTTTTGTGCCTGTACTTTTATATCTGTATCTTGTTAGATTAATTCTCTACTTTTCTTTACCCGGTTTGTGACGTTAATTAAATATACCGTCAAATCCGTACAAGAAAAATAAAATAGCTTACTTTTGCATTCTTCGATAAACAGTCTCTTTCTTGATTACAAAAATCACTCAATTCGGAGAAACGTCTCTATATTCGCTGTTTTCACGGTTTCTAACGAGAACGTTACCCCTCTCTCGTTTCAGCTAAGGAAGGCATGCTGTTAAAGCTCGATTTTCGAGACGAATTCAAACTCGAGGGGAGTGCAGACTGTCGTTACGATTTTCTCGAGGTACGTGACGGCCAGCACGGCTACTCCAATCTCCTCGGTAACTTCTGTGGCAAGAATTTCCCCCCAGAGATCACGTCGAAGACGAGATATCTCTGGCTGCGATTCCACAGTGACGATAGCATCGAGGACAAGGGTTTCAAGGCCGTTTGGAGTATGATACCAAGACCAACCTATCGTAAGTCCATCTACCCGTCTGTCACGTTGTCACAGTAAGATTTTCTTATTAGAAAAGAACCTATTCCAATCAAGAATCCGTTCGGATTATTCGCTAGATACGGAATTCGAGGTTGCAAATTATTTCGTAGATTCTGCAAACATGGTACACGTACATCACGTGCCGATATGTCATGGTCCGCGTATAGTAATATTTTGGATCAGGAAAATATCGATTAGTTGCTTCTCGTTGATGAATTTTATTTAAAGTTCGAGCGTATACAGAAAGAGAGAAACTAACGAAATATCTGTATGTCAGGATAAAAATTTGCCCATTCATTGAAAACAAACGCGAGTGATGACCGGCGATTCTCAGATTAGAATACTCGGTCGGACATTAGCCTCGACGACATCAGCGAACGTTGGGAAGCTTCCAATCCACCGGATTTCCCGCTCCAACTGCGACCTCTGTGCAGAATTTTTTTTTATCTTGACTAGTAATAAATTCTACGTCCGCGATTCATGCCGAAAAACTAGTGCTCGAAGCTGACTGAAAATAATTTCGACGTAATTTCTGTTACCGTACCGAAACACTGTCAATATTTGAGTACTGCTCCAGTAATCCATAAAATGTTACAGTTGGAGCCGAGTTTCATGTTGAAAATTCCAGAATAAATTGTTCATACGAAGCAATACATTTGCTCCAATTTTGCATTTTCGCGTAGTTTTACAAATCAGTTTTACGGCAATGCTAATTCAATACTTCGTAAGTAATTGTACGTATTACGGTCTTCTTCGCAATAGCATCCCGTTTTGCTCTGCTCGAGTAGGCCAGATTGCCAGAAATACGGCGCCGATATTCATTCGTGTCTCATACAGCTCATTATTTCCGCGCATTTTCCCCGATCCGGAGCGATGAATGCCGTTTGAGTATTTGGTTGCTCTTAATACGCTCCAAAACGCATGGCTTTCGAAGCTGCCGCGAATCAGTCTTAATGAGGGACAAACATTAAAACTCTGCCACGATGATAACGTCAAATTCAAACATCGACGGGAAAGGAAATTAATCAGATACCGGGGTGGGATGAATCTTTTCGAGCGTTTGATTCATTTCCTCTTGTTCATTGTGCTCCTCCGGCCGCGAATTTTATAATGCCAATTCGGCACGGGAAATCAATTATTTCTCCAACAATGGTTGGAGATTTTTTGTTGCTTCCCACGGTCCACGTTTCCCGCTCTTTTTTTTTGTCCCTTTCTGACCCACGAACGCTGTCTGGCTCGTGGTGAATACGTTTTCTATTGGCTCTCGACATTGGCATCGAAGCTCGAGCTCGTAAATGAGCGAGTTGCATTATACGCGAGGAACGAAACGTACACGCGAATTAGTCGAGGCAAATAAACACCTGACGATGAGTCTGGGGAAAGCGTAATACTGTAATAGGTGTGATTCACAGCGGGAGTGCCACCAGAACCGGAGCCGTGTGTCAAATACGTGAATGGCGTGCAGGCAATTATTAGCAGCGATGACGTGCAGGACAAGAAGATTGTCGCTGAGAAGGAAGGCATCCCCTTGGATTGCATGTGGAACATCACCGTCAATGAAGGATGGAAGGTAATTTCGTCAATTTCGTCAATTTACGTCAACACCATTTCGCTAATATCATTTCACGAATTTCCCTCTGTCGATAATGTCTCGATAATCCTTTGATTCAGTTCATTAAAAAAAGAAAAAAAAAGTACGCAACAACAAAAAGACAAACGTGCAATGCACCGTATATTTTAAGTTGAATCGTCCAAAATACTCGATGACTTGTCCCTTTGCTATCAGACTACCTTTGATCCCTGTCTCATCACTATCTGGGCGTCCATTCTTTTTGGTCAAACGAAATCACGTCTGGCACGAAAATGCCGGTAATTGCGATGCCTCATAAAATATACTGAGTAATTGGTGAAAATGCTTTGGGTTTTTTCGCTCGTCACCAGAACAGAGATAGAGGGAAAAGGAAAGGACCCTTCACTGAGCTTTATCACAGGAACACGTACAACTTTCAGATTCAGCTGGTATTCTCGGATCCCTTCAAACTGCAACGACCAAACGAGTGCGACGCCAACTTCGTGGACATATTCAAAGAACGCACTGACATGTCCTCCAGAGAGAAGAATTTCTGCGGCAGCATCGCCGACACCGTCCTCATCGGGACCAATATCGCCTTTGTCAGGTTTTACGCGGAGCCTAAAGCACTGAACAGCAGCTTTGAGGCCGTCATGACAGCGCTCAGAGACAGAGATCCGGGAGACAAACGTGAGTTCACAAACACCCTCGATTAATTGTTCACCGTTGTCTGCGACAGCTTTTATCTCCGCGTAATATCATTCACGATATTACTTCGCCGAATACAATTGCCGTTTGAGATTCGTTCGAGGAATTGCGTATTCTCTCTGACAAAATACCATCGCGCTCTTATTAAATGTTCGTATCGAATAGCTAACGAAAATATTACTTTACAAACAAATCATGATATTACGGGGCAGGATATTAACCAATAATGTTAATTAACATGTAGCTGGGCATGTTTATATGTGTTTACGATAACGTAGTTATCATTGCGTTAAAATGTAATCAACGTCAATGAGTAAAGCTTTCAAGCTTTATGCACAGCATATGAAAACTGTTCATTTCGATAAGGTGTATAAATATTTATTCGCTTGATAAAATTATTAATTAAATAGCGTGTCACGAATACCAGGAAATTACAGAAACTTATCAAATGTCGCGAACGACCTGTTAAGAGACAAAAGGAGATAATCCAATTACATTTTATAACGACTTGTTGTATGATAATAGAACGTGCGAATATCGCGAAGATCTTTGTTCACGGCACGCAAGTAATTTAGCGATAAGTTTCATTAAATTTAACGCCGGGAATGCATTCGTACTCGGAAATAGACAGATACTGGTCTAATGGAAATCTACGAATTAACGTCGCCTCGCCTGCGTTTTATGACAAACATACGAACAATGAAAAATACTAGGAAGAAACGAAAGAGCAATCAGATGATTGCTCGACTAATTATCTATAAAATGAAAGGTTATAATTTCTCTGCTTGTCAACGATCATAAATTAGTAGACATTAACAATGCGGACATTCCATTAACCGAAGCGACTTGTTACCGATAGTTTACGTGACACGCTGATTACGGAAGGAGGACTCGTTAATAATAGACGAAATATCGATAATACAGTAGAAAGTAGCAAATTGGGAGGCGGGAATATCAATCTTACTCGACCGAAGTCGCGATTTGATTCTGATGAAGTCGACAAGAACGATGAAAAGTTTCTCACGTTCGACCTGCTCCTTTCAATTGGTCAGACGTGTTTCTCTCGCTGCATGCTTCGAATAATTCTTTTGCTACGGAGGACAAAATATTAAATTTTCCGCGAAGCTTGAATCCGGAAACCATACGAAATATCGCTAAAATTCCATAGAACGATAGATATCCTCGTTGGCGACACGGAAAAAGTGGAATCATGGACACAATGCCTTTGCTTCTATTACTCGTACGATATTTCACAATCAAAAGAAAACGATCGCATATCGAAAGCCTTCTTTTTTTAAGCGATGGACTGGTTCGATTTCGGGCTCAATCGAACACCCAGAGCTGACGATTACAGCGATATCGATAAAAATATATAATCGTCTTAACCCGTTCATATCACAGAGAATAATCGCTCGCGAACGGATCCCAGTTCTAAATTAATGGTGGTAGACTTGGCTGAATGGCAAATGGAGTAAGCCGCTGCGGTGCAGATACACGTACGAAATTTCCCATTCTATCTCGGCACGAGAAGAATCTCAGCCTCTCTACACCTGCCACCCTCGCAGAACTAATATCTTACGAGCGACTTGCCCGCGGACTCGAGCAAAATTCACTTATTCCTCTATCTCTCGTACGATAAGATTTCAAATGAAAATTTTCTTGTACGGCTCTTCGTTCGCAGTATAAACGCGAGATTATAAGAACAATAGATTAACAAGTCCTCGACGTTGATACTTAAAAATTTTGATACTACTTTCCTTCGCATTTTTCTTTTCCCTATCTAACAAAGTCACTCTCGTGTTCGTGCTGCTTTAATATCGCGGAAGAGTTAGTAGTAAAATCAAGCTATTACCTTTCTAATTTTACATTTAACGCGACTGTTCCATGAGAAGTTTAAATTTAATCAGAATATATAACAATGTTATGTTCTCGTTAATTTGTTGCAGCTTGCCTCGATAATGAGTTTTATTGCGAGGATGCAACATGCATCGCCGCTGAATTGCAGTGCAACGGGAGAATCAATTGTCGTTTCCGATGGGACGAAGAAGATCAATCTTGCAACGTGAGTGAGCGAAATTTATATTCGGGAGGACAATTTCTATGCTAATCCTTTTGAAGCCCTTAAATATTTCCTGATAGCCAAATCTGGATCATTTCTACTTCGTATTCCTTGTTCTGAGTTATCCTTTCTGCCTCACCTCCTGGTACTCTTTGTCTTCTCAAAACGGCATCGTTTATGCAAGCACAGTCAACGCTTTCCGCGTTATCAGCTAGCGCTCGTGGAACAAGCATCGTGGAAAAGTTGACTGCAGTTTTGTTTTATGTATGTCAACGTAAAATAGGGAACTTCAAAGATCCTGAACAACTTTAGGGAAAATGGGACTTTAATAAGATCTCTTCGTCATTATAACTGTTGTGACTAGCAGACCCATTCGGAAGCATTTCTATTGTGTCACTGTAGGCCAGACTACTTCAGCGAGGGCTCGCAGTACTCGAGCCCTGTCATGAGGAAAATTCTTCGGCCTTACGTACAATATAAAGCGCTATTAAAACAAACGGATAATTATCGTAATCTATAAGCAACGTAATACAGTTTAAAGAGATTTGGAGATGATCGTTGCAAGGATTGGCCGCATTATCCGCTTCCCTATAGATGTATGATATACGGTGCCGCAAGAATAGCACGTCGTCTAGACATAATCGCTTTTCTCTCTTTCGCTCTGCTTCCGTTTGTTCCAGGAGGTTGATTACATTATTCGACGAAAGTTCAGTACTTCTGTTTGAAGACCCTGCCTAGCACATATTCAGTGCGTACGTCGATACCTCACACACGCTAGGAAGTAAAGCCATCGTGTTCTCGTTAAAAGCCTATAAAGTGTAGTGAAACGTTGACCATTTCGTGATTAACATAAAAAGAGTAAGAAGGAATCGTAGGCAATTAAACCGAACGGAGTTATGGAAATTTCCACGTGTTGATTAGTATTTCGGGAACTATCGATTAAGCTAGCCGGAGCAGTGTAATAAACTCCGGGAATCCGGTACATACGACTCCAACAAAGACTTAATATCCTTTCGTCTTTCCATTTCCCGCCTCTCTGTCGGGGCTCTCGCCGGTTAATTAATTTATTCAAAGCTGCATTTGCCAGGCTGAGACAATCGTTTCGTTTTCCTGACCTTCGACTCGCGTCCACTACCGAGGCCGTGATTTCACTATGCTGCGTATCGTTGGTCTTCTCCAAGGGAGAACGCTTGCGATTTCGGGGCGGAAATTGTATGCACTTTTGACAAATTACCCGAACATGCTACCTTCGAAACGATGCCACGATCCCATCGATGAATCGATGGATATTAATCTAAGAGCAAATAATGGCAGCGATATGCTATCATTCGATCGCATGCTTGTTTCCACGTGAGCGTCTCTGTTTGACGTTATTCGGCAAACTAGGATCGATATGCTACGAGTGCACCCTTAATCGGTACGTAAGAGACATCGATTCGTCCTTGTTTCGAGTGTGCTAGCATATTGTCTCATGAATCATGACGCCTCCCGATCGTTGCTGTCCGATAATCTGATTAACGTTCCAATTCGTATTTCCATAAGAAACGGGAACGATCGCTTCCAACGAACAACGTTCATCCAATAAACCTCGGATTTTATGCCTTCTTAGGATAGTAGAAGAAACACAATCGTCGATCGAGTAGCTCGTTAAGATCAAATCGGAAAAACAGAGTAGTTGGACGATCCCCTTAAACGAAACCCTTCTTTTCCTCCAAGTGAAAAGTTAAGATTAAAAGGAGTAGCCGCAAATAGAGTCCCGATCCGACAGGTTCTCCGACAGGTAAGGCAAAAAGGAAGCTCCCACTTAAACCGCAAAAACGTGACTCCCTTTGAGGTCACTTGTTCCGTAATATTCATCCGTAAGGTCGTGAACTTCTTGTGCCTGGGCGGCGAGCCACGCTAAAAAGGTTATCCCATTGAAAGATGGTCGTTCTTGGATTCCTTTGTAGCCGTGCGATTTATTGGGAACGCGGTGCACACAAAGCTTTTCCTCCTGTTTCACTGTAGCGCACGAACAACGTCCCGGGAATCCATTTCTATTTTCCCGGAAACTTGACGAGCGTGAAAAGCCACGATATAAACAACTCTCGCTCTCCCAGACCTGTGAAACACACTGCCTCCATTCTGCTACCTATTTTTTAGATGGTATGCGACTCGCGTCCGCGATGCAAATGTTTTTAATGCAACGGCCGTTTTTGACGTACCTTTTCTCTTACTCGTTCACTACCACCATCGCCAAACGCATTTAACGATTTTCAAAACACTGGCAACAACCAGCCATCGAATAACTACACCGCTTGTTCTACTGTTTCTCATTCCGTACTGGCAAGATTGCCACAATAGGAGAAAGCACATTGAATTCTCGGATCACTGAATGCGGTGTATCGTATCGCGCAAGGACCTTTCTATACCGTATCGATAACTCTATCAAGTTTCCAGCGTGTACGTTCTACATGAATTCATCTGGGCTGTCGTATGAAATCGACTTTACGGCCGCGTCCTTTCCAATGTTCCTTCGGCTTCGTATTCTGGCCACCTGACAGGAAGCCAGACCGTGACGGAGCAATGTAAAAAATGATCCCAACTCCGTTTCTCTTCCGAGCAGTTTGTTTAATGTTTTCTGACGGTGTACAGAGAATTACACGAACGACCGAGGTATTTTTTACTGGGGTTACTCAAACAGCAGAAACTCGGAGACAGATGGCCAGCTATAATATTTTTCAGACCCGTGTAAAAGGATATCGAAATTGCGCTTGGACGTGACACGAAAAAGCAAGATAAATGTAGAAAATTAAACTGCAACCTTTAGGAAGGCGCGAAAGAGATCGCCCGTAATTCCGTAATTACCGGCAAATTATTTAAAGAGTCTAGTGTCCGACTCAAGTACAGAATTCAAGAGAAAATATTATTACCGGCGTTTGCGAACTAGTTTGAACCACTGAGATTGTTGTTCACTACTTCCCTTATTTCTGTCCGGAGGCTTTCTACTATCTGTCCCTTTTACTATACCTAGCCGTGTCTCATGACTGCAATAAAGCACAGCAAGATTGTACGCCGCGATAGTAGACCCGTTCGCATGGGAAAACAGCCGCGAAATTGACGGCACGAATAGAATGCACAACGAAATCATGGCGAATACACGATGGTAACCATCCTATCCAATTTTATTTCCCTCTAATGGAAAGTGCATCCCTACACCACTTACCTCGTTTAGCGCTGGCTGGTAAATACTAATGGGAAGCAGACTCTATGAAAAAAAGGAGATACCATAGGGAAACTGTCGAAACGTCCGATGCGATGTTTCCTTGAACGTTATTAAACTATGCATATGATTACATAAACCTAAAAGTTTCGAACAACAATAAAATTATGCATCATCGTGCCAGGCTAAGAAGTATGGTTCGACGATAGATATTGGAATCTCGATTAACTTCCATTCAAGTATCAATCTTCGTGATTCAATCGTACGGTTCAAATGAAATAAGTCGTATTTGATTCTTCCTCGATCGACCAGATCGCGCTTTCATTTATATCCATCGCCGCTCTTCTTCTAAAGATATCGATTTCACAGTGACACCGGGTGCCGAGATATTCTACAATAATTACCGCCGCAAGAATGTTCTTTAATTATTATTCCTTCCCGTGATGCCAACCCTAGCCTTGCGGTAACATAACACGGTAATCGAGAACATAACAGAATCCTTAACATATATTCGTTACTTCCTCGCTAATGAGAAGTTCTTCAGTGTTTTTTACCTCGCGACTAATTATTTCTTTCCTCGAGCGAAAAAAGCGGATCCTCACCGGACTATCATTAATTTCAACGCGGCAAGGCGTGAATCTGACTCCACAGTGATCCGGGTCAAGGAATAGATGAACCTGTGCATAACTCCGCGAGGATTCTCAGTTGTCATTAAGAAAAATTCAGTAGGATAAAGTTGCGATCGGCAAGATCCTTCTTTCGTCAACGAGGATGCGCTCGTACTTTGCCGAGTATTAATTACGTAACTGATAGAAATAATCTCGCGCGTGTCACAGCGGAAGATTTTTAGATTTTATAAGATTATCCGATAATGATATAGAAGATCACCAGTGTTGATCAAGTTTGCAAACGACATCTTTTTTGCAAAAGGCAAATACTTTCCACCGTGTGAACGGAGGGAAAGAAGACGTCTACTTGGAAATTCGGTTATACCGCTTGAATAATTAGAAATGAAGAAGATCCGAGTAAACAGCAAAATCATCTTAGAGCGAAGAAAAGTTTCGAGACAAGCGAAGAGCCTAAGTTAAAGCGAAATGATCGCGATAGGGAGGAAATAAATGTTTCAATAAATCAATGATCTCAATATCGTTATTTTGACTATTGAAGAAAACAAGAGCAGAAGAAGGAAACAGTGTGAATGGCAAAAAATGTTGCCTACAAAAAACTTTTCATTATACTTGATATAACGTCCAGTAGCGTAAAGTCGAATAAATATCAATACGATCGGAAATATTGGAGTTTCGCTTGCAGGCCGGGATAAATCCCTGTTCGATAGAGGAGGAAAGCATCAAAAGTATCTCTCGTCACGAATGCAGTAGCCGTTCGAAATGTATTTTTGCACAGACTTTTGCAAACACGTAAACCGTCCGTTGGAGTGTACTCGGCCATATAAGCATAACAATAAACCTCTCGGGCTTACGGAAGCAGAAAGAGGCATTTTCAACCCCTCAACTAGAATTTCTCGTTCTCCCTTGGCCATCTCTTCTTTTCTCCCTCCACCTGGTTGCACTAACATTGGTTCCAGCTTTCTCCGAGGAATGTTAGAGGATCTAATGCACAGAAATCTCATTCGGTAGACATTCAGAAATGCTCTCCCACGGCCATCTCCGTGAAAAACAGGAGCACGATAACTCCGTCTATTTTGTTAATGGCGCCGGCTTTTCGCAAAATGTGATCATTATGAACGTTGTTTTTATTATTCTTATCTCGGTCACGTATGTTCGCGCTTTAGCGATCTACTTGGACGTGAAAAAAATCAGGACGCATTACCAACGAGAACAAGATCATCATACCATCCTTTCAACTCGAGAATAACAGAACTGCGTTAATTCTAATCTAAGCTATTTTTATACGTATCAGGCACGCTTCATCCCCTATTATACCACTTGCACTCCGATTCTACCCTTGTAATCGTAAAACTGTAGTGGTCATTTTTATACGCGTTCGTAGAAGTCCTTGGCCAAACGAGAGGATCTCAAAATTAAGCCTCTGGCGAAATATGTTCGCCGTATCGGCTAAATTCCCACCATTTATAACATCGCATGACACACAGATACAGCGATAGAGATAAGACGAAAACGAGAAGAAAATGAAAATCATAGTGTTTGGCGCTGTACAGCGATATAGGACCTGTATTTTCACGAGCCCGCTATGAAAGAATCCTATTACCGATTTTCATTTGTACACATACGAGAAGATGTGTCACGTCATTCGACATTTTGACTACCTGATATCGTGACTTTGCTGATGGCAAACGCGAGAAACAAGATATAGAAACGGACAAGAAAAAGGACAAAAGAAGAGTAAGAAAAGGACAAAACTCGGTTTGTTATGTTACACGTAATATCCTGCGTTGCATCACGGTAACTATTCTCAATGTGTATGTATTTAGGAATCAACCGACGAAATGCGCATGCATCTATGAGATATCTGTATACTCGAGCGGATAATTGGTCAGATACGATACTTAGTTTCTAGTTAACAATTTTTTTCATGAAATCTTCTCGAAATCAATTATTATATCATATCAAAAATATAGTTCCTAATATGCTTCTGGTAAAATTCAATATTTTTGTTGAAAATCATAACTATTAATATCAACCGTAACTTTCTAATGTAACTAAGTTTCAAATTATTCAGTGTAAACTAATTCGTATTACTTGAAGCGTCGTGGGTTCCAAATTGTTTACGATCCCTCAAGAACTTCTCTACCTTATTTTTGCTTTACAGAAGAAAAAATCTCGATTGATCGACTCCCAGCACATCGTTATAATCCTCATCGTTTTCTCGCTGATTATGTTTGGCATGAGTTTCGCCTTCGTTTTCAACTGCGTGAGGAAACTGGTCCGGGATCATCGAATCATTCGGGTAAGTGACATTCTGTTTATCGTACATCTCTGTAACCATGCCAATCTGTTAGAAAATAATTAAGGATATAAATATTTTTACTGATGTAAAGCAGTTTGGCATGGAATGTTTCCAGCACGATCTTAACGCTTGTACGTTTGAATTGCTCGCCATTTATATTTCGATCACGATCATGATACATATTCAGGCTGTTCGTGTTCTATGACAAAATCCTCTCAGCGGTAGCTTCGACAACCGATTATACTTAAAATTGTTATTTCTATCCAAAGCACGTGACACGTTTGCCAATCTTCGAAGATGCATTATATTTTAAAGACCGCATACAATATCGTGAACAACACAAGATGTACGTATCGACAAATCACGAAAGAGTGGAGGTTCTTTGTGCATTATACACGATTCGCCTTGTTACACGTTCCTAGAATTTCAATTACATTTCGAACACAGCAGGATTTCGATTCGGTTCACGACCTGAACTTGTCACGTACGATCACACGTGTCTAACATTCACGCAACTCGGACAAGATTGATGCGGCACAATACGAAATGAGTCCACGGTTCGTTTCACCCATTCACGAAGAATGGAAAACTGAAGTTTGAAAGGCCGAATTATAAATGCAGGGGAACGACACATTAATGAGAAAATGAAAATTAATTCTGAACGAACGATCAACTTGAAAATACAGTAATTGTTTATGGATAATTGTCAGGGCTCCGTAAAACTGTAGTCATTAGTGATACAACTCTGCATAATTACAATTATCGAATATTTTGCAGCCGACCTTTTCATTTATTTCACCGAATAAACTAAATATATACATCCGAATTTTCAAATATTAAAATTTTCACATATTAAAATTTTTTAATATTAAAATCAACAGATATTCAAATTTTTAAACGTTCAAATTTACAAATATTCAAACTTTTTAATATTTTAAGTTTCAGTTTGAGATTTCCCCGATTCTCGAACCGTGATAGAGCGAAAAGACGTTGTTCGTATACGGCATTGTATGGAGAATTCTCGAACTACGTTAAACGAATCTGGGTTGTAAGAGTACCGTGTTATACGGGAGATACCTGCATTGCTTATATTCGTGGTAAACCGATACCATTGATCGGTCGTTTCACTATCATGGAAAGTACGTTATTTGTAATATTAATCCAACGTATGAGTTACCGAGACAGTGATTCTTCATTTTATTAAAAAAACAAAACAAAATGGATGAAAAACCATTGAATAATTAAAATCAACGGCCATCTCTTGTAATTTTAATCCCGCGAATCAAAAGTGGCATACGATACCACGCTATAATATTCATTCAAAGCTAACAACTGATGTGTCATTTACAAAGCTTCTTGAAATTGAAACCCAGAATAATATAAACAACATTATGTGAGAATGTGATATTGAAAGATATGAAATGGATAATGTTTCGTATTGTCAATTGGAATATAGCGTATCATAATATACATATGTTAATCTCCTTTTATTGATCAAATAAATAATGGTTATGTTGCAACTAACGAGACAGAAATATTTGAATAAGATTGTTCTATTTCAATCAACAAAGAGTAGTCACTAGAAACTTTTGACTAGCATACGTTATTTACGCTGCGATATTTAACCGACTAATTGGAAGAATTCGTTTGTCTTGTCCAGGAACACATTAGACAATCCAGAGAAAATCGATTAGACGAACTCGGACGAAAGACAACACCCTGCCCAATCTCGTCTTCCAGAACAGACATCAGGGACCGAGGAAGCGACTCGCCGAGCCTGGAAGTGATCCCGAGCAAAGAACTTTTACAGCCCACTACGCTAATACCGCAGGACTACACGAAAGATCTCGTATTGGAAATGGCTTACAATACGAGGGACATGAATGACATCCATCAAAGTAATAATGTTAGTAATGCAACGCAGGAACGTCTACAGGAAAACAACGAGGAACCAGAAATGCGCGACAATTCTTGTCAAACACGAGAAAGCCTTTTCGAGCCTCGAATCTCGGACAATATAATACCCGTGGGTTTCACGACATTCGGCGTTCGTGGTCCGGGCTCTCAAAACGGGACCAATCATCTTCATCATCACCGTCATCATCACCTCCACCATCATCAAAGTCCGACACAGTCGCGCCAAAGTGGCCAGTCTTCTCAGCACAGTATGCAGCAGTCCTCCGAGCATAGTTCTCAACAGCCAGGCTCTCAATGCTCTGGTTGTAGTCCAGCATCAAGAGGTCGGGACGGCAGTATGGGTATTTGTCCAAAACACAACCCAATCCCAGCTCCGCCCGGCTGGTCAACTCACGAATCTAGTTATCCGTTACCTCTGCACCAAGGCTCTTCTTACCCGGAACATCCGGATTACCCATCGTATCAAAGGTTTCAAAGCCCGAAGCCAAGCAGAGAAAACAGTGTCTATCGCCAATCGCCGAAATTATTGAGGCAAGGAACGACTGGTTCCGGAGAGAGATACGGCAGTTCTGTCTATGGATCTGGACACGGATCTAGCAATACATCGAGCACCCAACACTCCGGCACGCCCAAGTGTTCACAACAAACGACGTCTGATGCTAGGTACAGAGCAGAGGCGGTGATAGAAGTAGATCAGAGGCGACCTTTCAGTATAGAGAGCACAAAGAGCGCACCGGACGTGATCGCAACGCACTGACGCCGGGGTCCTGGGGATTGGGAGCCGTACAAGAGACGCCATCCCCGTCAAACAGTCGCTGATCTTCAGTTGCCTAGTCGGAACGATGGTAACAAAGTCACCGTAGCCACGCAGAGCTCCTTGGACGACGATGCTTCGACAAGTTCAACGATAGAGGCGACTTCGTCCTCCTGATCCACGCATACCGGAGCGATCGATCGGCCTGGTCAATTAGACCGTGCAATTTCGGACGACTCTAACTTATCTCTGGACAAGACTACGCAGGATGTCCTACGAAATGCCGAAACATCGAGATCTCTTAGTACGGGAAAGCAAAACGACGTTCGGTTTCCGAGATCGTTGGAAATCGGCAAAATAAAAGAACCAGAGAATCGTCTGGGCAATATCGGTGAAATCGGCGGAATAGATCTAAACGATGGCTCCGTTTCGGAGTCTATAGAGACAAATACGAGGACATTGCGCGGTGATGTTGCGATCCTACAGTCGACTGGACGCGACGAGATGCAGTCAATGGATGGTGTTCCGGTTTCGAAAGTATCGTCAGCCAGGTTGGCTTTAAAACTGAACGATCTCCCGATCCTGAGACCCCCCGAGGCCTTCAGAGCTCCCATTTTCCGTTGCAAAACACCGACCCTAGCGTGGCAACACTGCGGTTGCCCATCGCATTCCCATTTACCGCCGCGAAGATCCTCGGTCATCTGGAGTGCCTTGAAACACTACAGTCAGGAGCCCTTCTATCGAACCTGGCCTAACAGAACTAGCAGAAGGTTCGTTCGACCATCGAGGAGGACCGTGGGCACCCAGAGTTCATTGGATGGCTCGCGATCGTCTCTTAGCGCTCTCCGTTGTGTCGTCAGATCGATCGATATGACCGAAAGGTCGATGGATCTGGAGATCGGAGCTACAATACCATTCTAGGGTTTACTTTTAATTCGGGAGGAGTTATCTTCCGTGTGTTGTATCGATTGGATCACGGACCAAAGATTTTTGTAAGCGAGAGAACGGTCCACGCTCTATTATTGTTAATAATACGATACGAGTTTAAAATTGTTTTCTGTTATCGCTTAAATCGGATCAATCAATCGATGTTCGATAAAAGAACGCTGTTTAGTGATCGCGTTGTGTTGATCGCAAATTCTCGTTAACGTTACACGATCTTCACTGTTGCTATATTGATACGTTCCTTTCGTCGTAAATAATATTATATCGCGTTGAAACTAAAACACATTAGCGAAGTGTATGCATTATGTTTTTCGAGGGCATACGTCTCTCATCATATCGTATATTTGTGGTATATTAATGTTAATTGAGGAAAAAAACTTACTATACTTCCGATCGTTTCCACTGCATTCTCCTTCATTGTATTGCACCATTGGAAGCAGCAAGCGAAGGACACGTTGCGGGCTACATATAATTTGTGATTCGAAACTCGTATTTGTCGAGTAAATACGATGTTTTTTTTCGCGAAGAAAATCGTGCCACTCAGAATGCAAACATATCGAGACCGAGACACATTTCGTAATGGCGATATAACATCTATGATACTGACATGCATATTACTATAGTTTTAATCGAACAACTTCAAAGTGATCACATAGTGTTTACACAGTTCAATAAAAATCAAAGTGAAGTGGTTAGAAAACCCGTTAAAGGGAGACGCAACATATTACGAGATGATTACGGGAAGTTACCTCGGCCAACGAGTAAGTAGATTTGTAATTAAAATATGTCAACTCGCGCCTAATGAACGACGATATTCAAGTCGAACGTAGCCTAACCCTTTTTTACACGCGATATAGATTTCGCGATTCGAATATCTAAGCGTACGGTTATGATACTACGATAGGCAAACTATTTTTCCACGGTGTTTCCACTAATAATCGAGCATCGGGCATGTTTTACGCGCACTCGATCGGAAAAAGAGAATCGAAAGAATGCATTTATGAGTCGATAACGTGTTCCATTTCGAATATATCCGATTCGAATCGTCGATAGTTATCGATCAGAATGATCGATCGTCACGTTTGTAACGTACATACATATAAATTCGTCTCGATGAGTGAGTGAGAACGTTTGTTTGCCAATATTTCTGTAAAGTTTCTGTAAACTTCCCTAAAATCGCGTTATAGGGAATTTTGCTTTGTACGATAACATATTTGACATTTTCAGAAAATGCGATCGTGTACGCACGCATTTTATTGGCAATTGATTCGTTTCTTTCCGTTGTATGCTATTCGTTCGATCGTTTGAATGAGACAGGAATACATACAAGATTTCGTGAACAATTGAAATTTCAAGGCCAACGTGCGTCAATCATCTAGCAACCAGGTAAATGATTAAATTAGTCAATTAAATGTTAAACGATCGTGCAAGGAAAAAGAAAGAGTAGTAGTGAAACAAAAAATGGAAGGGAAAGTGTGAACAACATGCGTGTCAACCGTAAGCATTGTAAGCAGGTACGTTGTAAAGCTGTCAGGAACCTAACCTAACTTATTATTAGTAATCAAACAATTCTCGCTTCTGTACAGATTACGTATTGCCCGTTATCATTTAGGACAGAATGTACAGAGTGTACACATTTGTATATAAATGACACACGAAATGTCTGTTCAAATGATACGTCAGACAGATAATAAATATAGTACTTTTAAAATGGCCCAGACTTTCGACCTAATCGTATACGTTTCCTTATAAATTCTTTTTTAACCAATTGCTTTCCTTTACATTTGTTCCCCTCAATGTAATTTTCGTTTAAGGAATTCTGAGAATTTTTAACAAAGGTAAGTGAACATTCTATCTAATAATAAATTCTCTAAACAGTGCTTGACTATCTTGCTTCTTCGATTAATCATGTAGCACTCGCTTATTCGCATCAAATTTAACGTTTTAATAGGTTTTTTCTTAAGGAGTGTAAAGTTTAACAAAAGCGTTCGCTCTCAGGTTTGCTCGTTTGGCGTTATTAACTTTCTCGTAGCCCGAGGCATTTCGGTCCTTAAACACTTCCTTCCATATACATAGCTCTTAATTAGCTTCAAATGATTTGCAGATCGCATCTCAAGATTTACGTGCCCCGATAATTAGCTGGCTCTCCTTTTACATATTACGTGGTGTCCTATATCGTCTTGATATACTTAGAAATACATCCCGTGGTTAAATTAAACAAATTCCTCGGTCGGAATTATCATAACGAATTGAATTTACTTTGCATAAAGGAGATAATAGACAGGGAAGGAGTTAATATCCGCGTGGACTTTCCGCGTACTGCTAAAAAGTATCGTGTTAAACAGCGAGAGGACCTTGACTTTTGCTCATTTAGCGGATACCCAGCCGTTTGACGAGGATAGTTAAAAAAATAACGCGAATAATGAAGACAGATGAGTTAAATCGCGGCAAAATGTGACTCTGCCTCTATTGGTACGTTGCATCCTGGCATACATATTCATGTAATATGTGTACACGCGCGATGTGCTATGTACTACATCTATGTATAATAATCTATATGGTCATACGTAGTACTATACTCAGTCATCTTTATCTCTTCCGCATAATTTGTAATTTATGTACGCTCTCGGGTCGCCGTAGTTCCGTCGATCTCCACGATCATGCGATGACAATGATGCGTTGTATTTCACAGTGATTCTTCTGTCACTTTATCCAACGATATTTCAAAGAAATTTACAGCAAAGATTCGTGCCACGGAACTCTAGCGAAAAGGTTAATGCACGAGACGATGTAACGTTGATTTCCCTTACATCATAATTTTTTATCAATCTTTGTTGTGGAGATTTCTTGCTTTTTATCTAAGTTATATTCTCGCGTTCAGTGGTATGATAATAGCGAACAATTTTCTACCGATAGTACGACTATCGTTTTCTGCATTTTGAATTTTCCGGTTTTAAACAATTAATCGAAAGTGGAATAATTACTGCTTCACGCGCCACTGTTCGAATTAAATTTTATTGGAAGTACGCGCAAGTCGACGAGAAGACAAAAAGTCCAAGAATAAGTGTACCGAAAGAAACAAACAACCGTATGCCGAACTTACGTATGAAATTTTTTTAATTTGACTCAAATGCAAACTTAACACTGAAAATTATAAAAAGTAGAAATTTAAGTAAAGTTGGAAACTTGAGTTTTAAACGTGTCCTTGTTTTTTTTAGTTAAATTTTAGTTAGATCAATATCTGAGGGAAGTAGCAAATAGAAATTCATGACGCAGCATTATCATATTCTCTTTTGAATAGTTTTATATTTAATTTGAGCGTACGATATGAGCTACCTAGCTCACACCGCTGTCATGTTGCAGTTGCGAATTTTCGAATTCATAATATATTCTCTGATCTCAATTTCCAGATTCATTTAATTTACGTCTTTACCAGTTATGCGATAATCCTTTTATTATGTGCTCTTATATCGTCTCTTCAACTCCGTCATTTTGTACACTACAATAACTAATTTATACTGTGCTTATATCACACTTGTATAACAGAATTTAGTATTCATACAGCAAAATGTACATATTAAACTGTTTATTTGAAATATTGATTAATCTGGAATGTAATCGGGAACGAGTTATTGTAACACTAAAACTTGCTTAAATATTTGGGTTTCAGATAAACAGAAATGTTGATAATATTCTGAATAACACGTTTCTATAAAAATGATCGTTCAAATATTAATCTTCAAATCCCAGCTCTATTTCCATGTAATACCTACCAGGTATAATCTAAATTTTGAACACGAACTGCATATATTTCCCAAATAATCCAAATAAACGTAATTAAACTCGCATATGGCGGTCAAATTATTTATCACTCATAAACGATTGGAAATTTTCAACGATTTTCATGATATATCGCACGGAATATTCAGGTGGTTGCCCAGCAAGCAGAAATAGTCATGCGTAAAGCCAACGTATTGAACTGGAACGGTAAATTTTTTAATTTACCCGTGACATCACTGCCACTTAAATTTGAGTAATCCGATTAGAGATATTACGAAAATCAGGCTGTTACTGGAGCCAAGAACATCCGGCTGAATGTGTAATCTTTAGCCAATGACGAGTTCTCTACGCAAGATTTTCAAGGGATCTGACAGCGATACATATCCAGTATTAGGATTCATTTGACGGAATTCCCTTTCTCGAATAAAAATATACAAGATGAAGAGCTTTCTAGGGAGTGCGGCAGACACATTTATTCCATTTTCGTACCTCCCGCCGTTTTCCTTTTTTATTGTCAGTCATTTCCGTTTCTTGATGCGACAAGTATTTATCGAGGACTATTATACGTTGGCCATTCGCCAAGGTGTTCCCTGTACAATCTAATGAAATCGTTTTGCCAGAGAAACCGCATGTTCCACCCAATCGATATAAGTAAATAAAAAAAATAATAATGTCATTCTTATGACAAAGTAGTCCTCGTTCGACTAAAACGACTTCTCCGTAAAACGACCTATGATAGAGACGCTCCCCTGTTTTGAAAGGTGGTTGAATTCTCATATTATACTTCCAAAGTCGGAAGTCGAGTGCGCAACAGAACGAAGATAGGAAAGGCGGAAAGGAACGATACAATGGGAAAACAAGCCTCTAGTTTCCACCCCATCTTTATTTATCGAGACATCCGTGGGTTACGGCGAATCGAAGTCGAGAGTTTTATGCTCATTGGAAGATCGCGTCTTTATGACGCCGCGCCGTAAAATAAGCATTTCGAAAGCATCCGGAAGAAGGATCTTTTTCTATGTAGCACCGAGCGAGGAGTACAAGAAAGGGGTCATGGAATCCGGTTTATATAGAAGGGTGAGGCTGTTCGAGTAGCAGACGTCGCGGTAAATATACGTTTGTAGGTCGTGAATGTTCCTACTAGTAGCTCATGCACACAGGCATTGAACGCATTCGCTTCTCTCTCTGTATCAGTGGAAAGATCTGTGTTTTTACCAAGCCACTGTAAGATAAATATTCCTTTCCTTTTTACTATGCTGTTCAGGAGTGAAAAAGGACCGCCTCTTTTCAGTTCTCCGGTAGACATGTACCGTGTCTCTGGTATTTTGGTGATAGGATACAAATCCTAGCCATCGTGTCTTCTTAAAATGTATCACATCGTGCCCTGTTCTACCATGAGACGAACGTCTTCTTCTTCGAGGTATTGGCGGAACAAAAACGACGATCATCGACTTTCGAAGATTAATGTTTTCACCGAAGAAGGATTTCACGACATAATGGTCGTGGTAACAGCTTGGTGGTAAATTTATTCGAAGATAGGAAATAAAAGAAGACAAAGGGTTTGCTCCATGGTGGAAGTTGATCGAGAAAGAATTTGCCACGAAAGGACACTTACCGCGTGGACGAAAAAAAAGAAAGAATTTTACATCCATTGGAAGATCACGATTTCATGACGTCGCGACATCTCGCGCGGATTGATATACGACCACTAAAAGGACTTTTAGAGCGCGTCCCTGACTTCCTAGTGGCAAGAATGCCTATTGGAAAATTACACTCCTCGTCGCAGACGGTTCGTGAACCATTATTCCTTGAAGGGTAGTATATTTCCTACCGTCTCGTAGGGGTATAAATATACCTTAATGGCATTGTCCTCGGAGGCGTGATCGACCTACTTATTTCACCTGGCGGACTAACGAAAATTGGACAATACGTTTTACTGTCCCTTCTAAATATTCCTTTTACTTGGTTTATCTTTTAATCCTATGATTAAATAAGTACACGCGAAACGAAAGAAGAGCTTGGTTTGAGCTTCTTACAAGCATGCTAAAGACCAATTAATTAACCAATTATTTTTAGATAATCTACCGCTGTTACGCTAACGCGTTCCTTCTCCGTCACGATTTTTTGTTCACAACTTTCCGAGCTATTAATGAAATTGTTGATTACGGATTTGAGGCTAATGTTCTGTGCAAACCCTCTATGTATAACCATTTATCTCTTCTCTATCCATTTGTTGTTTCATTAAATATGTGAAGAGATATTAAAAATAAAAATTGTCAAATGTATGTATATGATCTTAATTCTTCCATCTTCGGGTTGTAAATGATTCTAGCTGATACTTTAATTAACTATCATCTGTATTAAAATCTGCTGAAACTCTGGATATACTTTGAATACAGGAATACATAAATTGTCCTGTCAAAGAACGAATAACTTTCCCAATTAATATACGTTTACCGGTAATGGAAACTTTCTTCCAACTCTGGCGCATCGATACTTCTTATCGAATAATGATAATTAAAATCGACCAGCCATCTACTCTTGTATTAGCTGCTTTTCGTTAGCCTTTTTCCGTTTCCTGGCTGCACGTCGAAAGCTCGGTAGCCTCGATATCAGGGTGGAAATAAACTCATCGGAGCCTCAATTTTCCAGCTGATCTGTCGCGGATAAGGTAGATCGATGTATCCGCGAGAGGCTCGCCCCGTGTAAACAGCGTCATTCCTGTGTTAGGAAAAGAGAAAGAAGAGCGAATGGCGTGGTAGAGAAACGGCGCAAACATCGCCGAGGATGGAAAAACAGCAAGAAGGAAAATGGAAGAATAAGGTCTCAGCTTTACAGCGTGGCTTTCGCGCGTGTACTGCGAGATGGCCGCGGATCAGCCTCTCGCATCTACATCGTTCCGCATCTGCATCCGCCGCAACATACGGGACTCGTAATATCGGTGGGATGGCGATTTATGACCGCCCATCGGTTGCTGTCACTTTTAATAAAATGTAAATACGCGGTCTGATATCCTTGAAACAGCATCAATTCGTATAACTTTATTTCTGACTATGAATACCCCATAGCACGGAGATTATGCCTTCGCCGTTTATTTTTTCTATTCTTTTCTTCATCCCCCGTCCTGTTTCTCTAAGCGACGCTAATAACGTTCATTTTCATTTCCGACATGCCTAGGGAAGATTTGCGCATATTATACAGGGTGTTTCATTATACAGAATATACAGAATATATGTATATACAGAATATTTGTTTGCATAGATGTTGGACTCATTGGAGTGGAATAATCACGTCCTCTTGATAATATTGGAGAATTTTGCAAAATGAAATCGGCTGATGCGCAAAAGCACCGTCGAAAATATCCGGAACTCGCATTTCAATTTATAGAAACATTTTGAAAACATTAAAAAAATTATATTTTTTTCGCGTAGCTTCGCGAATTTTAACTGCGTGCATTCTGTTTTCTGCCATTTAACACACTCTCCATTTGCGGGATTAAAATGAGTCACCATATACGCGGTTGCAGCGTCATGAGTTTGCAGATAATATCCATTTACGAAGGGGCTCGGTTTGTGGAAGTTGTTCGCTTTTTGGTTTGAATTATGAATATCAAAAAGTCAGTAGAATTAAATAAAGTTCTAATGGGATGGAGGGTGGTATAATGAATTCGGAGTTCGCGATTCGTACAGAGCATTTTGGAAATTCGGGTTGGCCGGCGTGATATTTGTTGGACGAAAGATCAGATCAATGGAAATTTAATTAACCCGTGGGTAAGCGGAAAGTAAAGGAGAACGTCTGGCTAATTCGTTCTGCCGCGGTTAATACCTTTCCTCCTCTACAAATCCGCTCGCCTCTTTCATCGAGTTGCTCTCTTGCGGATTATCGTAAAGGAATCGACTTCGTAAGGATCTGTTCATTCGCGTAAAACCTATCGCTGTATACTTCTCTCTTATGCAGCCTTTCTCCTTTCTCCTTTCCCTCTTTCCGAAGTAAAATCGTTGCTCTACTCTTGATTAAACTGCTCGATTTTCGATATCGATCATGCCTCCGCTTGTTCACATTTCATAGAAATGGAAGAACGTACTGAAGAACACGGCCGAGAAACTGGTATGTGCTGGGGGTATTTCACGATCTCTCGGAAACATTTTTGCCATTGAATCGAAACGGTCGAGTAAGTTAATTTTGCGCGTGGCTCGCTGGAGAAACGTGCGTCGGCTACTGCTATTTATACGTCAACGTAGGTACGCCAACGTTTTCCGAATAAATTCCGTTGTCCCGTGGCTACTGTATCAGACGTCGTTCTAAATTAACTTCGGTCATGAAATCTATAAAATCCGCGGAACAATCTACCGACGCAACGCGATATTCCTAGCCACGAAGATGATTTGGTTCGCGTTTCAACGCGTAACGCTACGGAGTAACATACTCTGATTTCTAGGACCCCGCCTATTTTGGAGTACTTTTTAATTCTGCAAGTTGGAAATCACAGAGCATTATCTACTATAAATATGATATACGTATATAGGAAACGAATGGTTAAAAATGCAATCGGCGGAAATTTACTTATTGAACGCGATGGTCACGCGAATGATAGAACCTGGCAATATTTCCAATTAATTTCATAGATCACTTTGCGGTGTTGGGAGATACAGAGACAAATTTAACCTCGTTCTCTACAGTCAGCTCGCCATAAAATCACGCACATCCATCGCACAATTATTAAATTAATCGTTGTAGTTAATAGACCAACTGTAATCGACCATACTGTAAATAAGTATTTCACTGCCTGATAACAGAATTTTGCACGTATCTATAACGCAATAGGAATAAAGTTGCATATAGAGACAGGTTTTCATTGGTCGAACGTAAAATGTCTCGGAATTCTCTCGTTCGTAACTCGCAGGCGATCCGTGAAACGATTCCAAATCAAGCCAGGCACAGCTATGGCGGAATTTGATTACATTAGCATTCGACGCGGTCGGGATTATAGGCGAGTTAAGTTTTATAAGCGTTGCGCGTTAAGTTTCGAAGTTAGCCTCAGTAGCTATTCAACGCGAATAATAAACTACGCAGGAAGTTGTCCGCATTCGGTAGCCGAGTTTTCTTAGTTTCACGTGCAATCGATGGCCGACTATTGCCTTAACTACTCCGTGGCTATATTCAATTAAGGTTTACGGGAAGGATCAAGCAGCGAAAGTTTAATCCCTGCCGGATGGCCGATGGATCCGACGAATCGCGTCGCATTGCCTATATCGGACTCAAATTACGGTATAACGAGATACTTGGCTGAAATTGTCCAATATATCTCTTTACTTGCCCTTGCCAAAGAACTGTTTATTCCGCTCTGCTCGGCTATTACGTTCAGGAGTAATAAACTTTATTATCACATCTTACGTCGAAGTTGTCACCTTAATGGAAAGTATCATAGACAGGACGAGAAATTTCGAAAGAACTGATACTTCGTCGACTCTTTTCGCGATTTAGAGCGCGACCGTGCGAAAATTTCGCTTTTATCGCCACTATCACGGCTCCTCTGTCGTCGTTATGCTATCGTAAAGCATAGTGTATTTAATGCTTCTTCGTTCACTTTGAAGAGGATTTGAAATTTAAGTGGCAGACGATCGATCTCTCTTGGCTGCCAATGAAAAGAACTCCAAGTGCGTTCGAGGATGCATCTTTTCGCTAAGCTGTCTTTTTTTTTCCTCTTCTATTTCCCTTTCTATCCGTAAGAGAGATAGCATTCGAGTACTTAAAGGACGATTCCTAGCAACGGTGCAAATTGCTGTCTCTTGCTGTTACTTTCGAATGAATCACGCTAATTAATGCGAAGGTGGCCTTCTTTGTAACTCGGATAATCGAGTCAGCCGGAGTATGAACTGGATAATGTTGGTTCTAGAAACTGTTAACTACTAACTACTAACACTATAAGCATATCGTATAAGATTTTGTTACATATAGCGAATTATATCGTCTAACATTCGTAGTACTTAGTTTATTCGCTCGAACGCGACCAAAGGCTGGCAATTAATCTCTGTTCAACAAATGACTGTTTGTAAATTCGGAATTAAGACGTGCGAGTGCAATTTAGTTGCGTTATATTGCTCCGCTTAGAAGTAGTACATATTACAGAAATACGAAAGCACTTATCTTAAATATGTTAGGACGCGATGCATATATAAACGCGTATGATATGTGACTTCAATTATAATTATCGATGATGATTGTTAATGATATAAATTTGGTTTCACTGCGAGATGATTATTCATCATCTTTTCATGGATTAATTGCCTATTACCATAGGACAGCAGCGAAACGTTTAATTAGCAAAGCTTCGCACTCTCTCCGTGAATTATTAATTATACATCGCATCAAATCGTTGGGACGTGGCGCCAGTGCAGGAAGTAAGAGAATCAGAACCGGAAATAGAGCGTTGCGTCGCGTTTTAGCGACGGATACCATTGAAACGCGAGCGATCCTACGTGTAGGATCAACAAATGGAGTACTCGGAAAGCAGAAAAATATTTCAACGATCGCTTTGTATATTCAGGAAGCTGAATACAAATATATCTTGGGTCTTTCTCTTACACAACGTATAATCTTCTATAATATCTACCGATCTGTAAATCTGTGCACTTTGTACGATTTGCTATGCGATATTTAACAAAAGCTACGTAATAACAAGGTGACGAAAGAAACGTTGGTCTCCAATGGTTGATTTTTCAATTATCATCGCATTAAACGACTCGAAATATGTAAAACTGAGCTGAAAATTTTTTATACAGAGTCATGTATCCGCCTTAACAAGCGTATTACGATCCTGGATATTATCTGGGGCTCGTGACAATCGGAAAGTTGAAATCCGCTCAGTATGTCGAGGATTATCATTTACCGCTTATCCAATTGCCGGTGCACGGAGATAGGACCCTCTAGACGACGCCAGCGAATGCCCAGAGGGATACATCGTATTGCATGCACTCGCTTATTATGCGACCAAGCGGTCGGGATGTCTAGCACGCAGCTACGACAAACGACGCCACGTGCCGAGTTGCATCGTTTGCTCGCCTGTTCTAGAGACTTGTTCAAATTGTAATATCCCGTATTACGGTCAATTCGGAGTTTCGCCGCTTGACTCGAAGGAAATTTCGATGCCAACCGTTGAAATCAAACAACGAATGGAGTCGAGCAAGTGGTGGAACGACTTCAGCGTGCTGGAATTGATGAGAAACAAACGATCAAACATCATGCAGAGAAATGTTTATCAGGCAGCTATTTATCAGGGAGAAGAAACGAGCGTTAATTCTGTAATACCATGACAGATGGAACGATCGTGTGACGATTTTGAAAAAAAAAAATAACGCGATCAACCAATCGCACCTTGTTAATCATCTATTGCTTCGTATGCTACCAGCGTCTGAAAATTTATCTTACGTTTTATTTACGGCGTAGTTTTATCGAAAAATTGGATACAACACACCTGCGTTTCTTTTAAATGGATTCATGTATGCTTGTATTTACAAAACGTTCAGTCTTAAACAATGGCTGTGATATACATGAATCGTTCGTTAAAGTATTAACTGTCCGGATTGTGTATCCGTCGATACGCGGGAAGGGGAAACGAACAAAAATTGCTTGCGAATATAATGGATAGCAACGGTCGAATTTTCGTTTCGAAACGCGAAACATCCCTGGTAGTACGGGAAACTAATAAACTGCGAACGTTCAATCGTTTCTGCTGCCCTTTTCCCCTCTCTTTTTCTCTGTAATGGCAGACGCACTCATTCCGCAGCTATTCAATTGAAAAAATAAATAACCGAACATCGAACGTCGCTGACTTGACAGTACTGCGTAATTTGAAATAAAATTACATCGACTCTATGTGACAGTGCTGAGCCAATGGACAGCAATTGCATCGACACATTGCCGTTCGAATGTTTCTACTTCGTGATTAAAAAGAAACATCGAGCTGGGTGTTCAATGACTCCGTGGTCAAACACGATGAATTTAGGTCGGCAAAAAGAAAGGAAACACACTGCTTCTTCTCTCTGCGGCCTCGTAGAAATAATAATGGCCGAAAGGAAATCCATTGTTCGCCCGGAACGCGCAATAATTAATCACACTTTTACGCCGGTTACAGAAGGGTTCTACTCAAGGCTAATTCTGGTCGAGGCCGTACCCTGATTACCCGTTAACAATGTTAAACGCCAACTATTATTTCATCCATTATTCGTGCAACAATGTGCCCCCTACTTATTCACACTTCCTTCGACCTATTCGTTTCTTTCTGCTAGCTATTTATAGCCGAAGGAAAAAGAGAAAAATGGAATTCTGTCACCAACGAAACGATAAAAAAGATTATTCTCAGCTCTGGACGAGATAATTCACTGAAGTTATATCTCGCGAAGAAAAATTCTCGATAATCCTTCTATACCTTATTTAGTTTGCAAGTTCTCGTTTCCTCTTCATTGACCGTTACAACCATTTTTCTATCGAAATAGGCCAGCACGATTCGATAATACTTTTTGCGAATCTTTAATCACTAACTAACTAACGTTAGCACCGAAGGCGAATCGCAAACTGTATTGCTCGACATCCTGCAGAAAATCAAGCTTTATCGTAATTGCTATTGCGGCGATACAACAGCCTCTCCTCTTTCTCCTAGGATGGTCTGACGCCATTAAGGATCTTTACGTCGTTCCGTTTTCCACTCCCATTTTCCAGCACGTAATTAGCGTATGAATTAGTCATCCTTCTTTCCTTGATCATTCTGATTCTACTGGCTCTTCGTTCCATTCGATCTCGTTAAAAAATAAAAGATCCACTGCGATTCCTATTATACAGAATTATTATTATTATCCTATGCAAAGGAAATTTTTCGATCGAAATTCTGATTGTCTGAAAATTTGTATAATACAAATGTTCGCTTAAAATTCATATCTCGCTATCTTCATCCTGTCGTTGCTTATTAAGGTCGAGAAAACAAACAACAAGTGAGTGGTTTAATTAACGAGCTCGCCAGGATCAGATAGGATCAAGTCTCTCGCTATTAGCACGCGAAGCGAGTGTCAGACGCGTCGCTTAACGTTGGTCAGAATAATTCGTTAACGTCACGAACAATTAGCAATGAAACACCACTCCCGATGGATAGCGTTTTTAATTTTCTCGACCAAAAACTGTTTTGAATGGAAGAACGTTTGCCGGCGTGAGCGTGACCTGAAGCGGAATTCGAGTTGTCCGCAGCCCGCTCGTTACCGACGACTCCCCTGGGAACGCAACCCTCTGGTTCATTCCGTGGCACCTCTTTCATCCCTCGGGAAAGCCGGTAAGCCAAAGGGAAGCAAGGTGATGCGGTAGCCGCGCACATTGAAACATACGCTCTCCGCTTTCGCTTACCCTTCTATATTCGTCCGCGCATCCACATTGCAACATTCACACAGACTCAGATATCCCGGTCACTCTCGTTCTTACCAGAGATAAAGAAAGAAGTCGCGAGGATTGGCAAAATCCAGACATTGAATCGAGCGCACCCTCGGGTACGAAGATTACGCCCTCCTCTTCGTCTCTATTCCACCATCGCGTACTGTCTGCCAGCACTTTCACCATTTCGATTTTTTGCTTCCTTTTCTCGGACCTTTTCTACGTCTCATTCTCTCCGAGCTAACAGTTATCTTCGCCCCGCTGCTGAAAGCTGATAAATCCGCGAACGATCGAAAATACTTGGAAACGACTAGAACGCGAATTGGCCGGGCCATTTCGACGCGAGAATATTTTTAAGGACGACAAAGTATCGAACAGGGGGAGGTACACAGAGAAGCGTAACGACCTATTCGCTTTGATCTCAGCCACGGAATGTCGCGCTGTGTCTCGCGCGTCAGCTTAGAATTAGAATTTAGATTAGAATTTCGAATATCGATGGATGTTACGAGTTGTCGGAGATATTCCACGGGATATCTGGATTAAATTTCCAGTGACCGCTATTTTCCTCTATCTGGCAAAGGTATTTCGTGCTCTTGTCTGCCAGGTAGAAACACGTGTACGAAAGATTTAGCGGAGAGAGCTATACAGATTTCGGTGCTTCATGAATCTCAAAAGAAGGAAGCTATCGCAGACGAGTTCGTGAAGAAGTTCGCCAAGGCATTTACGAATGCGCGCAGGCTCCTCGAATCAGCATTAATACATCAGTTCGTACGAACTTTCCGGTTTCCTTGAGACGGTATTTCAAGCTGATGAACCGGCCTCGAAACTCCCCCCGCTATAGTTCCGCTTTGTCGTCTCTCGGGATCATTCGCGCGAACCTACCGATGTGAAGGTGGAGAGAAGTTGGTCGGGAGTTTAACGCCGAGTTTACGTAAATTTTGTTTACGCGTGCATCTGGGACGAGGATAGGGGATACAAGAGAGTGGTCGTAACAAAAGTAAAGGGAGCAGAGTCGCGGCCAGAAAAGTGAATCGAGACGGAAGACGCAACTGTGTATTGAGAACGGTCGTGGAAAGAGGCGAATTGTTAGAAAAATAATACCGGAGACGTCGTAGTATTTGTATCGGGATACGAAGTTCAGCGGGAATGTTATTAAAGTGTCAGAATTGTATCGTTAGCCGCAGGGATAACGACCGAGGTAAACCCAAGAAAATGGAAACACAATCGCGAAGAATTACGACTTGGCCCGTGTAAAAAGAAAAAGCACGAATCGGAAGAAAAATTCTCGTATTTTCTTCGATAATGAAGTTCGTAGAAGAAAAAAAGAAAATTTTAGTCGCGTGTACTCGCCGTTCCGTCGCGCCTGCACTTTGCTCGCGAATACTCCCCGGCGTAATTACCTTCATGCCGAGCTTTACCAGTTTCTATGAAGGATGATAGTTTGCGACTACTGGCGGCCAACTATCGGAACGACTAACTTTGTTCGCGGCAAAGCTTGCTCGATATTTCGAGTAAGCTAATGAACGAAGAATACATTAAAGGAACAAACAGCCAAATCGATGGATGGATTTATAGTTTGTCGGCACGTAATTGTCGTTCACGACGAGCAAAGAATATTTCTCTTGTACAGAATATAATAGAGGAAGGAAAAGGATTAATTCGTTTGATAAAAGAATCGAGGATTTGTATCAGGAAGAAATGCAAAAGGACCGTCACTCGAGATAATTTAGACTTTGGTAACGAGAGAGGAAAGTTACTCGAAAGATTCAACAATGACGAAATTCAAAGCAATCTCCTTAACAAGGGACGACGATTAAAATTCGAAGATCGATTTCGAGGATTTCCCCGAGGCGCTATCTTGACGCGTCTAGCGTCTCATTCTGCGCAAAGTTACCTTATCGCCTCGTTCGTCGACTAACCGTAATTAATTCGACGGATGGTTTCCTCGAACCATCTTCCGCCCCAGACTTTCGCACGTCTGCAATAACGACGACCTACTATCAAAACGCTTTGTTAGTAGTCTAGTCCAAAAGCGGCGTCTCTCCTTCGCCTTTCATTCGCCCAGCTAATTATCGTTCACGCGCGAGCCTCTTATCTTCTCTGGTTGGCACGCGAGTACTGGGTTCTAAGTAAATTACAACAGAGCGGCCTCTACGTACTCCGGAAATTACGAGAAAATCCAATGATACGCGATTTTCGACTAACGTTCCGCAAAAAAATAACCGTGTTACGTCGACGTGAAAAAAGTAAGCTCATCGAGTTTACAGCAAACGAAGTACAAACCGTTCTGGTTATCCCAGCTTGCGTTGATTGTGTGACGCGTGTTTTTCCGGTATCCGCTCACACTCTATTGCTTGAAAGAATCACAGTCACAATTAAACTTTTCGAGCGACGAGTCGTCGAGAACCCCTCTCGTTCCTGCTTTGAAAACTTCGTTTCCGCGTTTCCATTCAACAAGTGCTTTGCACGCTCGATTGTACGCTGAAACAAGCGGAAAAATAGAAAACATCGCGCTATCGGTACTCCGTTATCTAAGGACGCTGAAACGTTTCGATTTCCTTCGGGGGAATCCGTTTCCTTGAGAAACTTGGAACGTTACTCCAGGTTTCGATGCTACCGAGAGACTCGGTCGAACACTTCAGTATGTCGGTTAACAAACTGATAACCGCGCGAACCCAGACGGAAGCCAGCGTATCGAACTGCTTGATGAAACTTCTGGATTCGAGGAGAGACAAAGTTCACCGAGGCGAAGTCTGCCACTCGACTTGCTGCGGTCTTAAGAAATCTCATTCACGGAGCTACGAGACAACTTGTTCGAGTGCAGCAAATATAATCGCTTCGAAGGATCACTTCTTATATCTCGCATGACAGTAACACGATATAGTCTACTTACAATTTGAAACAAAATTTATTCGTGTCCTACGAGCAAAGTCTAAACATACGTTTTTCTTTGTCAAACTTCGTCCAAAAGGATAAAGAAAAATCGACCATCCGGACGGAAAACGGGTAATCTGCTACCGAACAATGCGTCTCAAAATAAAGAAGCGTTTAAAAATATAGAAGACAGCGTACTTTCCTTTGCGGATCTAGTCGTCTTGGTCTTGTTAATATTTATCAGTCGGTGGAAACTGTAAGAAAATATCCTGGCACAGAGTCAGAATGGTTTAAATATCTGTTACAAGGGAGAATACTCTCAAGAGTTTAATATTCAAAAAGTACTATCACGTAGAAGTCAACAAGACCGTAAGGAGTTTCACGCCTCTGGCTTCGAGTTTAAGATCGAATTGCTGGCCCAAATCTTTCTCCAACGTATCGATATCGATACCCAAGGTACATAGAACGGTACGTGCTACTGACTGCACTTCGTATTGTATGGACCGAAATACTGTGTGCATGACACAATTCAGATCCCGGCTTAACCAGCCGCGGCCTGCATCTTGATCGCGAAAGATCGTCTTATTGCGTGCTTCGAAGAAATCGATCAGCATTCTTTGGCCTATCCAGAAGCTTAATGCGCTTTCCGTTCGTCCGATCCTTCTTTTATGCGCTCATTAGATATATTGCTCTCGTGAACTGGTTCCTCGGAAGAGCATTTCAAGGTGGCTCGCGAGAAGATCGCAAAATATTCGTGGATTTTCTTCATTAAATATATGAAGTTTCCTGGAAGTATATTTCGAGGCAATCGAAGAAAGCGTTGAAGCAACTTAAAGTAATATTCCACAGTCGTTGATTTATCGTTTGTTGCATAGTTAAAAGTTCCGCTTCTTTCATCGGAAACTAACTTTCGCCTTGGAAAATCAAGCGAGAGAAAGGTAAGACTTTTAAAAAGAACTACGCTGCTTCACCTTTAGGGCGAGTGGTATATCTTAGCGAGTTAAATAAGTAGGGTAGAAAGAGCAGGTGATTAACTCGAAAGAAAATGAAAACGAAGGGAAAGAGGAAACCTTTGGTAATAGTTCAACGATGATTAATATCCGAGCTTCATCGGCGTGCAACTTGTGGAAACTCGTTACAAATTAATTAAACCACAGGAGTGCCAGTAGAGTGTGATTTATTATATCGGATTATCAAAGGATACAAATGATGTACCGTGGAACACCTATAAACATTCGCTCGAACCTTTGACGTTTCAGTGAAAAAACAATAGCCATTTTGAACTTGTCAAGTTGAACTCTGTATATACACCAGTATAAATATAAATCACTGTGTAAGAAGATTAATTTTGTAGAGGCAAAATCGTCACTCTCGAACCCGGATTAAACATCCATTTTGTCGATGTCAATCAGTCGTTTGCGAATATCCGTTTCACGATGGTTCCGTTGAAAAGCTGAAAAACGTCGCCCATTTACCATCATCGAATTCGCTGGGCATAGCAACAAATTACGATCGAATCAAATCTTTGCCCCCTATCCCGGTACCACGGCTTTTCGATTCGTATCGATTGGATCGATCGCCAATCATGCATACCGACAAACCACACAACTTGTTCGGTATCGCTAGCCACCAGTGGTACGTACTTATATACGTTCAAACGAAATAGAAGAGAAGGATTATACACGAACACGATAAACACGATTGATCTTCCATCCGTAAATAATGTGATCGAAAGTTCTGGACACAAGATTCCCGGCAGTAGCTCTGTCTACATTTCCGACTCCAGATTTATGATTTCGTTTCAGGAAATTCTTTGTTTTTGACTAACCGGATAGGATAATATTTTACGCGGATACAGAGCCAATTTCTCTTCCTTAGAACACACAGAGAACTCTGTCTGTCGCAATGACCGGACAACTTTTCGAAAGATCAATGAGTGACCGTTGCTCCAAACGCTTTTCCGTGCTGGAATATCGAATAGGTATCATTATGTGCACGCGGAAGCTAATGTTATAAAACATAATGAACTATTCATTGGCTGTCCGGATTAATTTATCACCGGATTAACGGGTTTGCGACGATGAAATTCGCGAACTATTAATACGCAAGTGGAAATTGTTGTTACGTTACCGAATCGTTCATACGATATCTAATACTCGATACAGATCGAAAATCGAAATACGTAAAGGGGATAGGGTGTTCAATTGGAATTTTGATCCATTGGATCGAATGGAAATTTGAGAATTTTACAGCTGGAATGGAATCTTGTGTAATAGGTTTAATGATAACTGTGTGAAGCAGTAACTCACACGGTAACAATTTAGGTAGCTTTTACAGGTGCATAACCCCAGGAAACGTTTTCTATTTAGGTTGACTCCACAGAGATTACTGTGCTAAGTTTACACGTGCAAGATAGAGACTTGTAAAGTTGGAGATTGCCGCACTAAGTTTGCAAGTACAATGCTCGACAAATCGGCTGTCCCTAGCGGGATGCAAATTTTCCAGGATATATTTCTAATTGATACGTTCCTGAATATATTACTATTCGATCGTACACGAATCGATTATCATTTACTCTTGGTGATGCGTTTCGTACACGTTTTGTTCATTTAAAAAATTTGCATGGAACGATTGTAATCTGAACTACTGAACAATCCTTCATTTTTCTCATGCTACATTATCGATACGCATCACGCACAAAATATCATTCGTGAAAAGAACTTTCGTACCTCTCTTATTTTCCGCTCGAAAGAAGTGAAATACTTTACCACGTGATCGCGAAAGGGTGGCCAAATGCCTGATAAAGTCTGGTCTCGTTTTCTGAAGTGCTCTTATTTTCTCACTGCTTTTAACTCTCGTTAGCAGTGCATATTGGACTTCCCTTAAACTTTCAGAGAAGGAACCGGATATTACCAGCTTCTCTGTTCGAAGAAATTACCTTTATAAACGGTGATTTATATATGTATAAGATAATAGTTAGGAACAATTCGGCTGACTTCTCTTGACGAAAATGAAATCACGATTGCCGAGGTTACTTTTTTAATTTCATCAAGATATCGCTCCCATTTGTACTCGGGTGTGGCAGGCGTCGCTAAAGGAAAGACGGTAAAAAGCTTAACTAGATTTTTCCTCGCGTTACATCTTCCAGGATTTATTATAAGACTTTCGCGTAGAAAAATGGAACGTCTGTGGTCTTTTTTATCGTCCGTCTTTTTTTTCTTTTTTTTTTTTTTTCTCTCTTTGTAAAACAAGAACCTTGAGAAGCCGACGGCGAAAAGAGAATAATTACAGCCGCTGTGTCCTATGAAACGTTGCACCCGATTTCACCGAGCAAATGTATTCAGGTTTCTTATGCAAATTGCCATACGAGAACCCAATGGAACTGAATCCGCAGCGACGCGACGATACCATCCCCGACAGGTTGCTTCGACAACTTTGCATGCCCCTGCCATAGTTTCCTGTTCTTTTTCCCATACATTGTAAAACGAGAAATGTTTATTCTGAAACGATCGAACGTTTCACCGAGCTTCGATGCATTTATCTGGAAATTTATCATGATGTTGCGCTACACAGCTTTGCCTATTCAAACAGTGCGGAACAAAAAAGCTGGCATCGTGCGCAATGGCTTTGCAAACAATCGGAAGAAAGACGTAAACGAAAAATCTGGAATATCCACAGAGGAAAAACACCAAGCTATAGAGGGGAACTTCCAAGGCTAAACTGAGACTCGCCCTGTTTTCCGGCTATCATTTTTCCCAGCTAGATGTCTACCGTGACCGGATTTTTACACCCATATTTGTTTGCTTTCAATTTCATGCAAAATCTCGATCGTCTAAATTCACTTCGCTGTTTTCCTGGTGTTTGGAAAATCCTTTGTTGTCACGAGCCATTCTTTCTCTTTCTATTTATCAACGATTGACGTTCCCATTAATCGAGAACAAACTTCGTTGAATTCACGCTACAAGTAAACTCGGCAGAAAGATTACCACATGTTAACTAGTCCCGTATGTTAGAATCTCGAACGTAGAAGGAACACGATGTAATTGCTATTTGAAGTTTTCTCCTCTTTCTTTCTTTTTTTTCTTTTTTTGGGACGACGCGTTTGTGGCTATGTAACGCGCAGACACGTTCGATAGCGACTAATTTTTGAAAGATTTCGTTTCAGAATGATCCATTAATCCGACGCTATTGGCGAATTCGCAGCTTGTGTACAGCTTATTTTCCTCGTCAGAGTAACCTACCGACAAATCTGGTCGTTCAGCCTGGTACGTGCAGATACACTGCGGGACATGTGCAACCAGTAAGCACGGCGGATTCGTATCGACAGTGAACAGATTGCGCTGTATTTTACGTAGCTGCCCCGGCATTTCGATTCGTGGTCCAAGCCGTCTGCTCCTGGAACAGCTGATAACGTGGCACGACCAATTACCGTTGACACACCGACGCTCGAAGATCAAGCGAGACAACCCACCCTCCGACTAAAATCGCTCAAAGGTTTTGTCTATTTTCGTTCGTAACGCTTAAGGAATTTTCTTTTTTAACAATCGACGCGAATGGTAAGCTTGACGTGCGCGTCGAGGCTGTCACGCGAACCTCCGTAAATCGGATTTAATAAAAGTCGACAAACGTATCGTATGTTCTTTATCGAATCCGATAGGTACGATATTGTCAACTGTTTCGCTACGAGCGTGCTCGACAAACAGTTTTCAGAAAAAAATTGTTAGTCTTTCGCTCGCAAAAAGCTTGGGAAAAATCAGAATTGTGATATATGGATACATCGTTTGTTTCTAATACTAATCGAGAATTTCGATATGGAAAGTTTGATAGCGAGTTTAGCGATACAAGTTGTCTGGTAGATAGAGAAGTACAGGATTGCTGAAAATTCGGACGAGAGGGTACGAGTGGTCAACTCGTACATCTAAATTGCTGGAATTCACATTTCATAATTTGGCGACGAATATTATAAATCGTATCACTTCGCGCGGTATTGTCAAATGGGGAATTATTAAACCAAATATGACGATACACGTATTGTTCGCAATTTACGAATATACGTTTCTTTCAAGCGTCGCTGAAGCATATTGCGATCAATTTGTATCGGTCAAGAGGAATTTTTATTATTTGGAGAAAATTGTTATTTTATGGAGAAATATAATACTTCGAAAAACACATATTACAAGTGATATTCTTTTTTATTTTAGCGAGATTAGATTTATCGGTAGACACGCATCCTGTTGGTTACAGCCGTAGAATTTCATCTAGCAGAATTACGATCATTGTTACATGATGTGCGTTGCTCAGAATTCACAGTATCGACTTCAACACGACAGTAGGAGGAATGATAATTTTATGATCGGACCAGTTTGCAGTAGAACACGGCCCTGTGACTAGGTAGGCGTATTAGAATTATCTCCGTAATAAACGACACGACCACCAAATACAGCATAGAGGCCATTCTAAACATTTAAATAAACAATCGATTCATCTCGAATTGTCTCGCTGCGATTCTGTTACCTGCGATGTCCACTGTTTCGCGATTCCGTAGCCGGCAGTTTAATTCAATTCTTCGGTACATCTGCTCGTCTGTTAGAAACGCCACATATACGCGGCGTGTATTGTCGAAAGGTGTGAAAATCTAGCATCAGAGGAAGCGTGATTCTCAATGGCAATGCAATATGTATGGTAATGGCGACAAGAACGAAAACTGTCATTTACTTTGCCTCTACCAGCCGGTCTTTCATCGTTCAGCCCTCATTGTCGACATTTCTTCAAATTACCCTATCGCCATTGAGATTCGTGTGTGAGGGTTGCCCTTAAAATACGAACAACTTCGATCAGGTCGTTTGTTCGCAATTTGTGAGAACTCGACCAGATCGCAGATTGTTGTCCACGGTTAGCTATTTTCTCCACGGAAAAACATCTGGCTTTGTTGATTGAATACTTTCCGCGGTGATTGGATTTGAAACTAGCCAACGCGACGGACAGCTGCTTTTTATCTCTATTCAAACAGAGACAAAGAATAAACGAAGGGGACGTAAGTTCACGCAACGAAAATATTTTTTATCGGCAACCAGGATTATCGAGGATTCGCAAAAACGGTCATCTCGTGATGGAATTTCTGAGGCAAGAAGGGAGGCTAGACAGCACGGAGTAATACCTCGATAATGAAATTCCCGAGAAAATTAATTAATCGAACTTGAGACATCCGTCCACTTAATAGTCGACTGCTGTCGCATTTAGGACCATCAATTATATAATGGAACAGTGATCGATACGGAAGACGGTTTTTCAAGATGAAGTTTTTCGTCGTTGTGATTTAAAGCGGTCGCACTCACCGTTCGATGTGAATGTATTGAACAATCACATGGAACTCGATCGTTGCTTCTACACCGTGGAAATCGACTCGTTCCTCGTTTAAACGAATTTAACTTGAACGGAAGAGGAGAAGGAACTAAATTTGAGTTTGATCTGCTTGGAAAGTAAACGATTCTCTGTTGAACCCTCTCGATTCAATAATGCATCCCTGAAGATTGGAAGAGCCAAAAGAATGTTACAACGATTTCGTTCAATTTTGATAGCGCGAGGCGATCTTCGAATTTGTTCGTTTTTTAAAAAATATTTCAAACAAATGGAACGGATCTAAGGGAGGGGTCAGAAATGAAAAATCGATGCGTGAAGAGTAGCAAGGGATGTTCTCTCGATTTTTCAAATGGCGTCCATTTCTACGACGAGATTCTCTCGTTCGAGAGGAACTCCTCGAGATTAGGGATAGCCAGAAGGAAGAGGAAGAAGAAGAAAAAGTAAAATCAAGGTTAACCTGCAAGTCGTGTACTTACCAGGCCACTTACCAAGCTTTCTTTTCGAACCTCATTCCTTCTCTGACCGCGCATTTTGCACTTTCCTTCCCGTTATTTCCTCTCGATAGCTTTTACACCCGGTCCAAGATCCTCGTCCGGTCGATTGCCTGAAAAAAAGACCACGACCTATCCCGGCTTCCGTAGATTTGTTCGAAGAAGAGCGTAAAATAGGTTGTCAGCTTTGATATTCAGGTCTTCCTCGCTAGAATTCACGAGTTTTTTAAAATCAGCCTCCCCACACTCGCACAATTTTACAGAACTGAAATACTATCAACGAGACTCAAAATATCTTCTGAACGATTTTTCATATTTTATCCTCGATATTACAATTTTCAAATATAGCAGAAACAGCAAATTTTCATCGTAATTTATGGAATGCGTAAAGTGTGCGCGCTGATGTAAAAACGAGCAGTATCTACGAGTTTAATCGTACGAATGCTCGACTAACCCCTTCGAAACAATTTAATCCTTTGACCATTTAACATTCCGCGTACCGCATCGAAACGGGGAAGGCAAAATTGAGGCAGAAACGGTGTAACACAGAGAACGCGAATAGTTCTCTTCTTAGCGGAATAAATGCTGATTCATCGGGTTGAGGAAATTATGGCCGAAGAATTTTTAAGAAGCGCGAGTCTCAGGCTGATCGTATCGATCGTTTTATATTCGCTCATCGAAAGCGAATGCATATTTCTATCATTCTTTGCCGGAGTCGTCTTCTTTTTATTTCGCACCCCTATTCAGCTTTCTGTCTGCTCGACTCCAACCTCTTTCAATCTCGTGTTCGCGTAACGCGATGTAAACGACGCATCCACTATCCGCGTTTAATCAGCCTGAAAACGGGCCAGGATATGACAAGTGGAGCATCACTTTGATAGTTTTCATCGGCCAACTTTTCAGAAATATCTCTCCTACGGAAATCGTGTATTTTCACTAACTGCCAGATTCTCGCGATTATAACGCTCCATTATCGTGCCATCGTATTAAGCATTTTATTTTATTATCCCGGAAACTCGTTTACGAGGATTCATTCGGAAGACGGAGAAAGTCTGATGTAAGGAATGAAACTGGCCGCTGAAGTTTCAGCTTTTCTCGGTCGAGACACTAAGAATTCTGAATATTAATATCCTGCCGGAGATGGAAGATCCGATGGCCAATGAGGCAGGAAGAATGAATGGCAAAATGCAGTAAGACTGAAAACTAAAATGGAAAGACAACGAAGCGAAAGTCGTAGACTCCGACAACACGCTAGTAGAATCTGGCAATCTTCGAATTCCAACGGTTTCTTCCACGTGTCATTTTATATATGTAGTATCGTCAATGGAATATACTGTTATTTGTATCCTGATATTTGTGATTTTTTTATAATGAATGGATTGTACAAATATAGACAGAAAAACGATGGTAGTTTAACATGAACTAATCGCAATAACACGCTACAATCCAGACAACTCTCAAAACAACGGGTGCAACGTTCTCTTTCACGCAGACCACATTCTCTCTACAACGCTAGCAACACTATACTCTACAACGCAACTCGCACTCTCTGACTTTTCGACTTGTTCTCTCCGACTTCCAAACTAAAAACTGCCTGCTCTCGCATCTTTTTTGACTTTCCGTAGACCCACCACGCACGTGTTACGCGACCGTTCGTGGCCAAGGCCACGTAGGCCCTTTTTACAAAATTATACGATTAAAGAACGCCTCGGCTCTCGCGACATTGTATCGCTAACTCCTAGGCCTTATGTCCGCGATACTACATATATGGACCACGAAGTATCACGTACGACACACGACTATCTATCTCTTTCTTTATCGAAACGATTGACATTTTATCGCAGCTAAAATGAAGACAACTCGTCCTAGTTGTTTCTTTTAATCTCCGTTTGAAAATTATTATACGGCGATGCTAAAAATGTAAAGATAGAGTCTTTGATATTCCGGAGCATGAATTGGAAAATGACAATCATCCAGGTAAATAACAGCGTTGAATAAACGAACTGTACTGGAGCACAGTCGAAATTAACGGGGTCTTGCGCGAACAGCAACAGGGAAGAAATGTGCAGAAACCACTGTTTGAGAACTATTTAATGGTGGCCGCGTGTACAAATACCAGGCATGCATAATGTAACATTCAAACTCGCTGATACTAGCGCGGGTTCTACCGTGAATTTCCGCAAAGAAAGACTCACTCGGTATACAAATGAATGTGGTTTAATAGAAAAACCAGTATGTATGTTCAGATCGTCGCGATGAATACCGATCTTGTAAAAAGACATTTGCGGCTGATGAGGGTCAACGCAGAATTCTCGACGAAAATTAAGAAAAATAATCGGTTTCCTAACGAACAAAGGAATTTGTAATCCAGGCCATGAAGTGGAGATTGTAAATAAAGATTCAGGATTGCGAAATAATTAAACTCGAGGCGAGAAACAACGAGTTGAAAAATGTTTCAAGATAACTTCGCACCGTGTAATCGAGAAGGAAGTGCAGTTTCGCTGTGTGATCAAACGATTGTTATTGGCTTTAAAAATACATCTTTGTGAGTTTAATTTTATATGTATAAAAATGCAAATGCAAGTTGCTGTACGGAATTTCAAAGACCCTAACGAGAAAGCGTTATGTATCGTCGAACGAGATACTAAGAAGAGCGGTAGCGAGACTTCGATTCAATTTCCGCGACATTAAAGCGAAAACGCTTGGTGATGCGTGTATGACCGACCAAACGAATCGATTGTTGGCGAACGAGCAAAAATGTCCAAAAATCGAAGCGTTCCTTCTCTGAAAATTTAACGAACAATTTAGTCGTGCGCGGTTTCACATTGACCAATAACAGCACAAGCTGGATATTTCTCGTCGATGTCCTGATATTTATTTTACAAAAAAAAAATCGGATAATCTTCGTTCTTTGTCCCTTTTCTTTCTAATATTTCTGTTCCGTGTGGAAACATTTTAAGTACGAACTTTTCAAACGAGCGATTCACGTTTATCAGAAATAATCCCGAACGTTTTGTTCAAAATAAAACATTACAAATGAATTTAATATCCATTTACTGATAAAATATTTTTGAATATGCCATTTATTTGTGATAACGCATATTACCTTCGATATTCTGCCTGAGCGACTCTTTCTGCCAGAGGAAAACTGAACAATATGTGAACGCTAATCTAGATACCATTTCGTTCGCTGAAGCGTACAAACAGAATGTCCCTAGACTCCACGAAATAAGAGAAGTTTCTTAATGTCAAATCGATAAATGAAGCAGTCGAGCAAGTTGCCAGCAAACCGGAAAGAATACAGCATCCTCTTGCTTATGGCATGCTGCCACATACCGTGACCTTGGGTCGCTTGCAATTTCGAGCGTATGCACGATCAGTGAAATATTGGACTATTTAGCTGATATCGGAACAGCAATAAATCGAAACGACGATATTAGGAGGAAAACAAAAAAGAGCACAGTATAATCATCGGAATGGAACACTGGGATGAATAATTTTTCTAGGCAGAAAGCGTTCGCGATATAACAAAGGGCAAAATTTTCGCGAAGTGGTCGCATTAAGCGTTCTACGTGGATGGCACATTTCACGCATATCGGATCGAATAGTACCTTTAAGCATCGAACAAGCGAAGAACAAGGCAGAATACGTTGACAGGCTTTCATGGCTGAGAGCGTCTGAAATAGGTTCATGTGGTATCGATGGAAATGGAAGAAGTAGATGGAAATTAACGGTAGATCTACTGGAATTGTTCTATCGCGCGAGAAAAAGTCAAATATGTTCTGTTGGAAAGTAAATTTCATATCGTGTGCACGGCTAATTTCTGTCAAAGAGCGGAAGAGAGCATGGAGAGACAACTTATCTTTTTTCGTCGAGACCATCCTCTTCGCGAGGCATCTGGCAGAAAAAACATCGACGGCCAGGATTTATTACTGCATATTATTGCATATTACAAGCGAGTGGAAGGGCGAAACTTCTTATTGGAGTCAAGTTTAATTAAAGCGTTCCCGTGATTCGCGTGAATTCACAGAAGTGCAATTTACGTAGCCGCATAGCGGTCCGCGAATTTTAATAAAATTCCTCCTTCTTTTGGTCATGTTTTAATGCACTTTGCGGTGAACTGCGTGTTTCATTCCGAATATTTACTGTTCTATCCGAAATACACGAGCTCGCGTATTTGCACAACTGTGATCCTCTTTACGGTTAGAAAAAAAGAAGTCACGTTTTAAAACCAGGAGATTCTACGATCGTGCAGGTCTTCCTTCCTGGCTCGTTTTGACGACCGTCTACTGAAACGTTCGCGACACTTCGATAAGACCGTCGATTTTCTAGCTCCGCGAGCACCATCTCGTTCCGTTATCCATCGACCCTCCAATTATCGGCTTCGTGTCCGAGCCAGAGATTTTAAAGCGTTCCAAGAGACAGCCACGTCGAAGGAGGTACGAAAGTTCTCGCGTTATCTGCAATCTCATTTCAGTGTATCGCTTTTCTTACTGATTCGTCGCGAGAATCGTCGATATAATTATAGTAGATAAAAGAAACTCCGTTCTCCACGGTGGAGAGAAAGAGAACCGAACAAATTGTTATTCTGGTCGAGAACCAGCTCCATTTTTAAACGATCGCGCCGATAATTGCACGAATTAGACTGAAAACGTTACAATAGTTATACGTACACGCGTGTTAAATTCCATATCCGTGCTCTTTGCATAATACGTATCGATTGGTTCACGTTCATCGTAGAATTCCCGTAGGCATTGCAAAGGTGGCTTACAATTCAATTATATCAAGCTATACGCCCTCACGTGGCGTGTTGGCTTAATGCTTTCTCGCTGCGGATAATTAAATTAACGAACTAATAAAAGCAAGACGTGCCCGACTCCGCGAGTACCGTGATAGCTTCGCCCACCCCCTGAAATCAACTTCCCAAACTTCCCCAATAAATTCTATACTTTTTTAATAATTCAATCCGAACGAGATTCCCAAGTAAATTCTTTACACCTTCGTATACACGGCTGCGGAAATTGTCCTTCCGAGTAACAGCATGAATTTATGCATGATGATCGATTCGTTCTTGCGATCTGCCGTACCTTTCAAGGGAAATTAGTATTGCAGAATAAAAGTTGAAGAAATTTGATGAAACAGAGAGCTTCACGCGGCACAGGAAATACATTCTCGATGTAAGGGACGTAAAGCATGTCGCGTCTCGCTGATACATCGATTAATTTCCTTATATGCAGACGAGAAGATGTCTGTGAGTAGAGAAATAAATAAACGTAGAAGAGATAAATGGAGATAAATCTTTTATTCGCAACCTTCTTATATAACGAAAATGAGAATGCTACAAGCGAGGATTGTAGTTGTATAAAAGAACGTCCATACAAGCATGTAGGCGCAAAAGGTTTTAATTAACTTTCGGAAAATGTAGAATATACGGTTATTTTAGAAGCAAATATATTCATTCCACCTACGATGCAGCTTCCACAAATGCCGTTCACCCCCGAGGAGGAGTTTCAAACCAGTTCCAGATTTGTTACATATGTGTTCGTTAATCTTGAACATTTGGATATTGATCGGTGTGTTTAATAAGAACAAATTATAAAAATTGTTAGCTCAGTAAAATAGTTACTACGTTTTTGTTAGAGATAGAGATACAAAAATGAAGCTATTAATAATTGGCTTTGCCGAAAGATCCTGAGAATCTCTACTTTTTATCAAAATTTCTCGGCTATCATTGCCGAATTTTAATCCGCGGCAACGTGACGTATAATTTAAATTAATATCTGAGTTTAGTCGAACTTGCATCTGCGTTCGCGCTCAATAATCCCGAATCAATGGTATTGTCTTTATTGTTCTAAACTACCGTCGAGCCTGTTGGGCAATTCAAGCTCCTTGTATGCGCCGGACCAACTCTCTATTCGTCGAAAACTATTTATTGGAATAAAATACGGCGGGGAATCGGTTCGCTCTAACGCGCAGATCAAAACGCCGGAGCAAAGGCTCGTTCCGCCTGATCGTAAATCGAATAAGCCTTCTTCTCTTTATGAAACAAACAAATTATCGCGTACCTTTCATAGTCGCTAGAATTTACATGACGCGGAAAATCGCGGCGTATTAAAAATATAATACTGAACAAACAGTATGGCTAGAACGCCTATCATCACCGCGACCGATGTTTTCTTTCCATCTTTGATGGAAAGTAAATACGATTTCTCGGTTGCGATTCACCCCCGGCCGAGGGAAACGGGAATTTATCCACGTGGATTCATTTTTCTTCCTTGTTGTTACGTTTCAAAATCTTTCGATAAAAAGCTCCGGTACATCGTCACCGAAAATTCCATGTCTCTTCAGTGGAAACAATACGAAATGGATACACCGTAATTGCACGAACAGGATAAGTAAGAGGTCTCGACACGGATAAACTGTGATTAAAAAGTAAAGCTGCCGGATATTTCTAACTTTTCCCCTGGCTATCCCTCGCCGCGAGTAATCACTCTGCCGGGCAATTTTAACCGGCATTCATTCGGTAATTCCTGCTTAATTAACCTACTGTAAGTTCGGATGAATTTGAAGGAATAAGAAGCGACTCGACGATGTGATGTATGCAAATTGCCACCGGTTGAAACGGTATTGTAGAACTTCTCCGTTTTAATAAACCGTCTGCTGTATAATAATTCGTCTCGCGAGTGATGCGATGATAAAATTTATGCCGTCGGAATATGCAGTTATTAGCAAAAAATGAAAAAATCGTTGATAAATTTTAACTGGAAGGACTCGGCGAAAAATTAAGATGTCTGTTCGCTTGTCGCTTCGCTCGTGTTTCGCGCATGTTGCGAAACTCCCGTAGTTTCTGAGCGCGATTTCTTCCTCCGAGTACGAGACAAGAGGCTAATCAGATCCTGGTTCTTACCTCGGGAAAAATATGTTTTCCTTCCGGCACGACGTCTTCGTCTACCTTTTTCAATTTCGTAAAAAGACTAAAACGCCGACTACAGCCACGCGAAGAAACGCGTACGCGAAACAAAACGACGCGTTAGGAAGGTAAGATTTAATTTATCATTCCGAGCAAAATGATGTTTAATTAGCGCGAACAGCGGGAATCTGGCAAGCTCGATCGTACAGAATATATCTTGTTAGCTCGCATCCGCCGATATCGAGCAAATCCCACTATGCAATCTCGAACAAAGCCTCGTTTCGCGTTAATCGATTGCGTAATCTGCGAATATCTTCGTACAGTTTCGCTCGCGTTTCTAGCGAGGAGATGGAATTTGTTGGTGAAACTTTGATGATACCTCCGACCTTTGCAAACAAGCCTAGAACGATCGGACAAGATCGCATCGTTCAAATCGAAGTTCTACTTGCCTTTAGGTGCAACATAATTACGCTTGTACCAGTCGAAGCTTCCCTACCGGGCTTGTAAATTGAATGTAACTTTGTCGCCACGCGGCGGTCCATTGTTTCGAGGTTCGAACAATTAAATGGGCACAGAGTATACCATCGTTAGCTACGTGGAAACAAACTTCCACATTCTCGGATAAATTAGCCCGTCGCTACATAATTGAAAAATCGAAATTCACTCGGTAACCGCGCTGATTTTTGTCGCGGTCGATTCCGCTTGAAATTTCACTTCACCGCTCGTAAACTGAATAAAAGCATGAAGCACACGAGGTAAATGGAATCGAAACAATGTTCGTTCGCAAGAAGCGTTCGCGACACCGATAACTGCCGAGTTATCGAATTAGGATCGCTGGCGAACTTCTACTTGTTGAGAATGGCTTGTATTAACTATCCAGTAGGAGTGGAATTAATGTCATGCCTCTTTGTTTCCAACTGAATAAGCGAAACCATTCACCAACACTCCATACTCTGTAAAGTGCAATTGTTCCAGCCAGGACATTAAACGCCTTACTTAATGCCGATGGATGTGTCCAAATTTTTGACGTAGTTCGTGATCGTATTATCTGGATCCTCGTCAAATAGAACGTCGTACCATCTCATCCGTGTCCTCGAGAAACTTTTGTCGACACGCAGATATAATTTTCTAATTAAGAGTCACCGTGATTAAAGGGGCAACTGTCGACGATGCCGAGTTCTTTGAGTTTCGAAAATCCTTTTATATACTTTTCAATGAAAAAGCGCGATCCTTTCAAGATTTTGCGAAATGCTTTAGCCTTCAAAGCTGGTAGTAGAACGGTGCAATACTGCAGCAAAGAAAATCACTTTTGCTCTTGGAAAAAGAACAGAGAGGGAAATCTATATGCAAAGAAGCGTATTTAAAGAGAGAATTACCGATATTTCGCAATAGATTCGTCAGCTAAATATCGCGAAACTAGCGCGTATGCTCGATACATAAAAATTGCAAAACGAATATATGGACATAAAAATCACGAACCGTATCTGGCGTTAATTAAGTGGTCTTGCCTTGCCGGAAATATTCCGGTCGTAACGAAGTCGTGGCACGCGGAATACCTGCTCGTAAAAACGAACGTGCAATCGCAAAAAGCGTTGCCGATGCGGCGCGTTTTGAATACGAGCGAACCAACGATGAATCCTGCCTAGGTCAGGGTAGAGTTTGAAGAGGCTACTTGTAGCCGGCGGCCGCAACGCGTGATACACTTGAAGAAGCAACTTTCAAATCTCTGGAGTAACATCCTTGCCGGGATAACCACTTGAATGCGTGGCCCATAATTAGAGCTGCGAGACACCGAAGTTATCATCAAGAACCGACGCCATCCACTTTTATCGTTCCGACCAACTTTCCCGTAGGACGCGTGCGCGTTGCAAATTAAGATACGCGACTCGAAGATGAACAAGAAACTCGTTTCTCCCTTTTTAACGCTATAGTTCGAACACGATGCAACCTTGAGATGTGCTGAAAAATTGGATTTCCAGCGTATCGAAATTAATACCGTTTCATCGGATCTCACGGCTTTTAGTATTTACGATCATTATTATGCAAATTGTTCACAGGAGGCAGAAAATGAATTTTTCGACGTCGATGTTCTTTCGCCTCTTCGTTCTTTCTCGTTTATCTTCTATGTATATTTGAAAAGCAGCGAACGACAGATAATACTCTTATTTTACTTCGCAACTAGGCCAGTCGTTGTCAGAATAATTAGTGCAACCAAACTGATAAATCTCGTCTCTCTCCGCCTTGATCTCTTCTATGTACGGGTCCAGATATCGATAATCCATATCTTGTTCGAACGTGATCCATTTTTCCTTGGGCAACTGTATTTTCAAAAAGTCCAATTGAGAGCCACGTATGAGCCTAGAAATTCCATAATCCTGGATAGAGGATTTACGCATAGTTTCGTGGCACGCTGGCCTCGCAAATATGCGAGTTGAATATTCGGCTGGTGGAAAAGCCGCTATAGAAATTCGTCAACTAGCTGCGCACGATTAACATAAAACGCAAACATATTTCAGCGCATACCTAAAATTTCTGCCGTCTAACACTTGTATTGGCAGTCGACGTAATGCCTCTCTTATCACAGGGTCCTCGTCGTAAAATAAGTCGTGCGTATAGAGCCCATATTTGTAATATCCGGACAAATAGAACGCGTGTTTCTTAATCTTCATTCTCCAAGCGCCGCGATTGTTTTGCATCTGACTTTGGTAACGCTTGATCAAACCATTGGATGGTTTAAATATCCTAAATACCTTTGACATCGTCGATATTCTTTCGAGCGACGAACAGCGAGAACGAATCTAACCACAAACGTAATACGACGTTCGAAAGACGATCGTCGATTATCGGCTGAACGGAGCGAAATATTCTCGTTTATCGAAGTTTCGCGATTATAAGTTCTCCATTGATCTTCGACGAGCTTTGTCTCGCTAGTAGTTGGACTATCTTGTCGTGTTTCCGCGCAAAAGGATTCTCATAATCGAAGAAAGATTTCGCGAAGTGGTTGACTTTTAAAGCGAGCAATCTCCGCTTGCGAACCAAATTCGGAGAAGTTCTAAAGAGTTTCGCATACCATTACGAGACAATGCTCCGTGAAAACGCGTTACTCTGCCGTTTCATCCTCGTAAACTCTACGTCGTTTCCTTGCCCTGCGTTGTTACTCAGAAATCGTTCTAATATTGTGCAAACAGCAAACTACGCTAAAGAAGGTCGGTGTTCCCGTCAGAGAGAAACGTTAGGTAGACGAGCAGCAGCGTGTAACGTTCGACGATCCACTTTTGCCAACTTCTCACGCGATTACCTCGCGAGAGTTTGACTTTGTTTAAAATTCAGCTTCCGGTATAATCTATCTATTACGCTGTACTTTCTTTCAATTTTTTCGAGGAAATTGAATTCCTCTGCGAGCAAGGAGACTGTGTTTAATGGGTCAAGCATAGATATAGTCGTAAATTTTAATATAACTTTCATCGCAATACTCTACACGCGTCTTGCATACGCGTAAATAGAAAAACGCCTGATCTTTTGAAATACTTCAAACTTTCAAATCCTCGCTGCGGTATATTTTAGAAACCAAATGTTAACGTCTATGTAGACGCGAGACGCCTCGTTTGTCAGAATCCGAGACTTGGTTCCGGATAACATCGCCAATATCTCACTCCGGCGTAGTCGACTTCGAGCCGTGTACAAAGTGTTAAACATTAAAGTACGACGGTGGAATGCTCGCGAACCGAGCAAAAACCGTACAGCCAGGAAATTATTCTCGCACAGTTTTCCACGGGATTCAGGGGAAACGTTGGCTGGACGATTTATGCGAGAGATCGGACCGAGACAAGTAGCGTGGAGGATGTGCATTGTGCATACATATACGTTTCGTCTGGAAGACCGATTCGCGCGCATACACTTACGGTCCAACATTACACAAAACGGAGAAATAAGATTTATATCGATGGCTCGGTTGGTAACGTGCCACTGCCACCGACTGACCATCCCTTTATCGTGCGTTTTGTAGCACAAGTTTCCGTTTCTGTTCGTCTCGGGCGGTTCTAACCGTTCGACGATCGCCTTCTTTCCGTAAAGTCGTAAAGCGACAGCTTTTCGCGCGATTCCGGATACACGTGCGTTATCCTCTCAACCTGTCCTCCATTTTTCCTTTACTCGTGCAATTCATACACGTCAGCCGAAACACGCGTGCAATTTACCCTGTGTTCAGAACTGTCCAGACCCGTGTGTCACGACGACTTCAAACGGAAAGGAATTCATTCGTCTTTTAGAGGATCCGACACGCGTTCTCAATGAGGATCCCGTCAGATCTTAGTTGGAAGCTGCATTCGCAAAATATTTCTCTTGGAATATTAGATTTGTTAGGATTTCCCTCGTATTCCTGGAAAATTCTAGTGGTAATTAATAATAGCAGCATGTTAGTGATATGGATGCACGCGGAGTAAAAGCTGTTTGCCAAATGAGCCACAAACAACGGACGAAATCTAGCAGATACTCGTTAATATTTCAACAGGCGGGAAGAAGGTTTGGAACGTTCGGCTATTGAATGCTGGCCTCGTGCGAGCTACATTTCCTTGGCGAGACGAATCGTCGGAGATCCAGCTGCGGTTTCCAGTAAATCACAGACTCGAGTCGGAGTCGGTCACGTTTACGCAGCCTCCACGTGATTCCAAGGTAAGTGTTCCTCCTCTGGGAAGAATACTTCCCCGGAGATTCAAGATCTAGCGAATGGCGGGAGCATGCGTAAAAATATCAACGATCGTTTCTCGTCCGAAAAATTAGACGATTCCGTTCCTTCAGCAGATTTCGATTTCCGAATATTTTTTAAAGCTGTCGGTGATTCGCTTTCTACGCTCTAAAATTTGTCGCCTCTGGAAGCTTTGCTTACTCGATCGGTGAAAGGTCGAGTTATGCGTGGATGTCGCGAGAAATATCGTTTCTTCTCGGCGAAACACCGTGATCGTAGAACTCGTCTTTCATGGGGTTGACGCGTTATAGTTATGGCCCAACCTGTGGAAAAATAAAACACGAAGCGTCGGCGATGCATGGAAAATAATCCGCACGCAAAGGCAAACAGAAAACGGAAGGAAAATAAAGTATTCGTTGGTGGAATTTTCTATAAAAATTTCCCTTCCGTTGACCGAATCGATATCTCTCGTTATCTTTCGTAAAAACGATGGAAACTTTTTCTTCGCGGGTGGTGAAAAAATTCGCGTGTTTTGCGATACACGCGAAATAGAAACAGGAAGCAAAACCAACGAATACCGCAAAGATGCATGCTGGATTTTCCTAATTTACTGACAGCTCAATGACGAATTAAATAAAATAAGTAATATCTTGTTATTAATTGCTTCCATCTAATTCGATTCATGCCGCCCGAGGATATATCGTGTCGGTTAATTTGATTATTCAATGTTACGAATGAATCGATAATCAGGATATTAATACTAAACGGATTTGCTCATCAAATATGCATTATGCATCGGAACGTGATTAATTAAGGTACACGTGCCAATCGACGATCGTTACCTTAAATTTAGCCGATATATTACTAATTGTTCGATATGCATTCGCGCGCGAATCATTACCTCTCTGATCATTAATCGTAATACACGTGATAAACGACAACAAATTTACGCCTTCTTCTCGTTACCTTCGAGCTAGATGCTTATAAACTCGTTCGTTCCAAGATGTTCGAGACGTTCTTTCATCTGTCGAAAAATCTTATCGCGGATCGGTCGTGTAATAACCGAGTATTATTTATCTTTGGCTCAGACATCCCTTCAGCTTCCACAATTTATCTCCCATGAAACTCTGTTCTCACGTGTTGAGATTATTAGATGTATAAACAGAGAAACGCGTGGATAAATTGTAAAGTAGAAAATATATTTTAATACAGAAGTGTAAGTACAAGTAGGAATATAATTTGAGGTGGACCAGATCCGCAGTGTTACCCTATAACTGAAAACCCCGAAGCCATCGTCGCCTGTCAACCGTCTATGGCTTGCCTTCGTCCCAGCCTATTGTCTATACGCTGTCGATGGCTTCAGTGCTTGAGAAAACTAAAAAGACTAGATTCAGAGGTTTCTTGGAAGTGGCGACCGCTTCAACATCGCGATAACGCACAAACTGTAACAATTTTTAATTCTCGTTTTGTAGCTTCGACGTTGCTTCTGTCACGTAAACTCGAGGGTTGGATGATAAAATAATATAGCTGAGTCGTAATACAACTATCAATTATGCTTTTGTTAAACTTTATTATGAATTCAGCAATCACAAGGGGATGCACACTGAATTAACACACATAAATCGCAATTCACTTCAACAACTTTATGTAAAACCTAGTTACACTGATACGTTAAGTACGCGACTGGTCTAAGGGTGGAAACTCGGTAAAATGATATCTGAAAAAGATCTGAGGGAAGCTAGGGGTGGGTGTGTCTAAGGACACGGGACCATCGGATTTGTTGATGACAATTTTGGTTAGGAAAGTGAGGGCAGTAGACACCGCTTCCGATTGGATAATAAGAAGTTTGATGGACCGGGAAGGATTTTAGCCGCCCTCGAGAGAAAGTTGCTAACGGAAGATACCGAACGTGAGGAAAACCAACTTTCCCGTGTTAACCAGTAGTAAACAATAAATGTAAAAGGAAAGCTGAAACAAAAGATACTTGTTTGGTCTGAAGGACCTTAACTATGAAAATGCCAAGACCCATGGTGGGTCCTTAAGACTATTGAGGATACGCGCCAAGGATGTGCAGACATCTGGCTACCATCTTGCCCGCGGTGTGTGACCTGGTCTCTGATGTGAATTGACGTTACACTTCCATAGTTTACGCGTATAAAAGGAACTAAGCACGATTATAATCATCGATCTATTTATTCTTTAATCAAACGAGCTACTTTAGCTAGTTAGCTCCTTGAGCTAACAATACGAATAACAATTTATGGTTTCCCTACGTCAACAATGATCCGGCTCTCACCGCTTTGTGAATCTTCGCAGTTTCTGCGTTTTCCATTGTATTCTTCGACGTGTCTCTTCCGTATTCGAACAATTTCCTTATCGACCTATGATATGCAACTGTTGATTCTCATTCTCACCACCGTCCTTTGGTTTCTGCTTAATCGCGTTAAAGAAAAGGTCTAAAATCTTCCTAATAGGTTGACCCGGCAGACCAACCATCTCCAAGGATCCATTTTTGAATGGCAATAAATCTGACAGATTAAACGCACGTTGACTGTCAACACGAGCTTCATGATTTTTCGCTCGCCTCTCTTCTTTCTCTCGGAAAGTTTCAGCATCCGCTTGTCGCTTAACGTAGTGTTGATCCTTGCCGCCATCCCAACTGGAAAACAAAACAAAGAAACTAAAGGCAGGCGGATCGGGGTTAAGTTTGCCGTTCGGATCGAAAGCTTGCCTGGGAAATCCGGATTCGCGAGTGCTTCGTTTTTCTTTTTCCGTCTGTGCCGATTGCACCGATCTCCGATTCAATTTTCGGGGGAAAAGTTGCCCGTTTTCTTCGAGACGGCCGATATCTGGTTGTCGAAAGATGGTCGAGCGAAGTTTGTCACTGGATGTCGCGTTTTTATTCTTCAGGAAACTGCGAACTCGCTGATTTTTCCACGTGATTTCTTCGCTGGACTTCTGGAAAGAAGTTCGAACAAAGTTCCCTCTAAAATCTATTTCGTTCATTATGGCAATTTTCCCGGCAGGAAAATACCTTCCAAATGGACACAACGATGAAATGACCAGGGGGTAATTAGCCCGCATTGTCATTCGAACCCACCTGACCGAAGTTTTTCCAACGAGATGTCGGAAGTTTGTCAAACGCTCCGTTGTTCGCCACAGGTTCCTTTCTCGAGGTAATTACTCGGCCATGGACTAGCGAGTTCTGCGGGTTTGGATTCAGATGCTCGGAATTTTCATCTCGAATCAATTGTTCCTTGCAGTTGGCACTCGAGAGCAGACAAATGCAATGAAGCGCGAAGAGGAAGGAAAATTTTGAAGGTATCTTCATCGTAACAGAGGCGTTAATTTCGACTGTTTTCACTGGGTGTTTAATCGGTTTTTAGTCGAGAGGCTTGCTTTATAAGAGTATTTGACAGGTGTTTGAGAGACTTATTGCGTAAAGCATTTTTCAAGATTGTTACAACTGAACGGACGCCACCTAATTACCGTTTACACAGTCTGTTATTTTTATTATCGAAGACTATGACGAAAGAATCTAAAATCCAATAAAGAAAGATGTTGATAAATGGTTGGAATTTTTGATCAGGTTAAACACCGATCGATTTGTCTAGCAAATTGATAGACATCTCGAGGACGTTTGTTCAAAAGGAAATAAATTCCAGATCGATGATCGATAGCTGTACAAAAAAAAAAAATAAATAAAATGTATCAAATCGCTTTGAAAATATTTTTGAAACGAATCTTGACAGGATTTTCTTCAAACGATAGCAGATTTGCCGGAAAATCGGGCGTCAGCTTTACTAGTTGGCCAAGGCACGCGCGCGTATCGACCAGAAGGATATAACTTTGGCAAAAGGAAGGTCGAAACTTTGTCGAACTATCGTCGTTTTTCATGCAACTTTTCCGCTGCCCCTTACGCGAGCACTCCAGCATTCGTAACATTTTCACGAAAACTTTATCGTTCCGTGATCATAACGCGGCGTATCTACCTTCCTCCGGATGAACTGAAACTGATCACTGAAAGCGGTGATTTCGAACGATATTAAAGCTTCCGAGAACAGTTGCTTGGGAACAAAGCGCGAAAAATATATTCCCCTTTCAATCAGCGTTTCCTTATACGGCCGCCGTTCTTTCACAAAACCGAGGAAAATTCGGGTTTCGGTTTCGCTTCTTTACGGATCGTCACGTACGAAGTCTAAGATCAGCGGTTCGTTCAGACGAGCTAATTGTGAACGAACCTTAACACGCGGCGCGTCGTATTACATTTTAATGCGACATCGTGGACGTTTCTTGGTCCGTGTCTCGCGATGAAAAGAAGGCTGCACAAAGGAGCTTCACAGCTAGCAGAACTCTGCGAAATAAGAGCTCTCGACTTTCTTTTTTTCGCACGGAGCTATGCGGTGAACATCAATGAGAACTCTATTCATAGTTCCGAGAAAAGAATCGATTATTCTATTTGCTTGCAATACTATTTTCTCTTTATTTCTTACGTGAAATAGAGCTTAGGTGAAAATGCATGAATATTGGATGAAGATCGTGTGGGTCTCTAAGAAACCTTCCGTGCAAATGGAAGTGCAATCGGAAGTGTCGAGCTGCGCACGTGTACAGAGGCCGCGATATTTCGGTCAGCAATTACTGCGACCGGAAATGGAATGGTAGCCATCGTGTGCCATTCCCAAATGAACCGTGCGGGCAAATCGATGCCAGGTCCAGTAAATTTGATTCGGTCCTCGCTTCGATTTATTAAGAAACTTCTGAATAAATCGTTTAGCGATAAATTGAACGCTTCAATTACCCTCTTACAGCCGGCTCTATCGTTATCATATTGGTGGTGATCGAAAATCGATTGAGTGGACGATTAAATCGACGTCGAATATTAACTCGCTTTGCATTTATTGTCTTTCGTCGATATAACTACAAGGATAAGAATATTGTGCGATTATTAAAATAATTATTGTCGTTAGCGAGTATGTGCAATTGTAAGTATACATTATACAGATTCTTGTGCTTTTCTATATTCGAACACGCTACCACGTTCGACGAATCCTTGAGATGTTTTCTGCACCGATGACATTTTTTCGCCGGGAGAACCGTAGCCACCGCCTCCAGGAGTTTCCAGAATGAACGTATCCTATGGAGAATTGTTAATATTCAACCAATATCAAACAAAGCTCGACTTTCGTTTGCATTTTTCTGCGAAAAATGAAATTGGAGACGACGAAACGCGTGAGCGCGATATTGCAAACGTAAATAGAGAAACAAGTTTCAAAAAGAAAAGTTGGCAACCAACAGCCGTATTCCGTTTTCTCCGTGGTTCAAGCAGTTGTAGCGTAATTTTGGTTCCTTCTTCGCATAACAATGTAGGTAATATCGACGCAAATTTTGCAAGCAACGTGTATAGAGAAACGTTGCCAACAGCGACTTGCAAATAGAACCGATTATATCGACCGAGATAAAATTTTTTACAGCTCAGCGTAAAACGCGAATAGATTCGTTGCTATTTTACCTTCTCGAAGTGCACGCGATCCGCGGTTTGCTGTTTCCATCGTATCCCGCAACTTTTACAGCGTCGTGTAAAATTTATGCAAGCCATACGTCTACGTGTACGCGAAGCAGTGCTCGTTGTAAAAGAATTGCCATCTTTCTTACCCCAGGGTAAACAGGCACCGCGGTTTTGGGGCCTACATTAATTCTTCTACCATCGGCTCTTTGTAATGTGTTTCGTCCTTTCTGACCTGGCCGTCCTCCTGCTAGTCCCGGTGGGCTATGCACTCTTCTTTCCGTCAATACAGACAACATCATGGGAGCTCTATAAAATTTCAAAGACGTTTACAATTAAATGTTCTTTAGAAAATTTACCATACGATATAAGTACCTAAATGTCATTTCACGAACGACACCATCGCCACCAGGATGAGCACCAGCTCCCCCGCTTCCGGGTCGAAGAGAAAACTTGTTAAGAATAACTGGATAACGAAGTTCTAATATCTCTGGATCGGTGATTCTTGTATTTGTCATGTGTGTGTGAACTCCTCCTCTACCGTCCCATGTTGGCCCCTTGGTAAAAAGAATTGTATGACAAATAAATATTATTAATTTAGGTAGAAGAAGTAGAAAGTTTGAATTTCTTACGGCTCCACTGCCTCCAGCAACAGTTTCGTAATAACCCCATTCCTCAGTGCCAAGCGTTACATTGTTCATGCAACCCTGTGACGCTGCACAAGCTCCGAAAGCTTGCAGAACTACATCAACTACGCGTTGCGACGTGAGCACGTTGCCACCGACCACCGCTGCCTCCTCTGAAGGATCTAAAAGAGACCCTTTTGGAATAATTACCTTTACGGGCTTTAAGCAACCCTGGAAATGAAATACCATATTCAATGGCGAACATTGCGAAATTTTCTTTTACATTTAACAAGATTATGAGGATTAATTAATAAAAATTCACATTACCTGATTCAAAGGAACATCTCTGCCCACTATGCATCTCAGACAATAAATTAACGCAGAAAGAGTAATAGCCCTAGGCGCGTTACAGTTGCCCCATACTTCATACCCTGTACCACTGAAATTTTCATTCTTTCTTACACCAAAAATTTCAAAGACGGTAATTATATGAGTATAAAAAGAGAGAAAAACTTACGTAAAATCACAGACCGCTTCGCCCTTGTCCACGTCAATGTTCAAAAGGAGCTGAATAGGACTTCCGTCATCCAGATAATCTACTGCAGTTGCTACAGTGTTTCCAGTTTGCTCAAGAAGCTTTTTGCCAACAGATTTTAACATATCCCTCACAGCAACCTCAGCGTTGTGTTGAATATGACCCATGTAAGCTTGCACTACATCGAGGCCGTATATATCGATCAGTTCATTGACTAACAGTGACCCCTAAAAAAGGGAAAAAAATGTTTTCTAAAATTACGAATGAAAAGACAAGATCGTCGTTATAATTACTTTATGATTGGCTGCAATCTGAGCCTTGAGATCGCTCAGATTGTCAGACAGATTTCTGGTTCCGGAACTTCCTGGGATCTTTCCAGGTGCCATCAACGCTTCCGTCAACTCTTTCTCTCTCAATACCCCTTTGTGAACCAACAAGAAACTCTTGAAAGTCGCTCCTTCCTGTAGGAGAACATAACTTGTTAGTAATTATCATATTAATGGACATAGTGTAGACACATTCAACAAAGGCAAAGAGCTGACATTAATCAAAAAGAGAATTTTTTCTAAGTTCAAAGTTTTGGAAATCTTTCATACCTGTAGCAAAGAGGTTGAATGTGGTGGCATGGAGCCAGGTGTAATGCCTCCTATGTCAGCATGATGTCCTCTGCTGGCTACAAAAAACACTGGCTTCTCTACGTCTCTGTTTAAACGCATTCCAAATTCAAGACATACAAACATATTAAATTATTGTTATTTCCTGACATTAAAGAATAAATACCTGTAAAACACGGGGGTGATGACAGTAAGATCTGGAAGATGCGATCCTCCAGCGCAGGGATGATTCGCGAGGATCACGTCCCCTTTTGAAAATTCACCGTTGAAAGCCTTCATTTGATATTGAACCGTTTCCTGCATGGCACCCAAGTGCACGGGTATGTGCGGAGCATTGGAAACCAGACCACCATCGGGTCCAAAGACCGCGCATGAAAAATCCAAACGCTCCTTGATGTTCGTTGAGATAGCGGTTCGCTGAAGAATCCTTCAAGGTCATAATTCCAATTTATCAGAACCTCGTACTTTAATAGGCTCTCTTAAGTACATTTTATCCACCGATCTACCTGCCCATTTGTTCGGCGATGCTCATGAAACGATGAGAGAAGATGCTCAGTTGAATGGTATCCAGTTCGGTCGTGACCTCGGCCCTTAGCCCTTGACCGATCGTTATCTTCACATCGCCGCGAGATGTGATCGATGCGGTGCAATCGGGCTCGACCAAAAGAGTGCTCAGGCTGTCCATTATAATGGCCGGCCCGTGAATCACGTGGCCAGGTGAGAGAGAATGCAATTGGTACACTTTGGTCTCCTGGTAACTATTTTCGAAGTACACCATGGTAGTCTAGAAGAAGATTAGAATTCCGCTACTTGGTCGTTGATGGATTGGGCTAATTTGATGTAGTTTTTCTTCTGCTTACCTTTTCTACCTTTGGTGAAACATTGGAGAAAGGTAGATGTGGATCTTCCTGGATATCAATCTTTCCTGTGCCTCTTACTCTTATGTCGTTCACCAGAATCTTTCGGTTGGACATAACGAAACCAAACTCTGTTTGGTACCTTAATTCGATATAATTATGATTAAAGGTGAAATATAAAGATAGAGGTCATAGATTAAAGTTTCTCTTTCTTCCTTTTTTTATATCGATACGGAGAAACTTTACCTTTCCAAGAACGTAGTAAGGAAATCCCCATGCTTCGTGGCGTTATTTTCAGAATTTTTACTAGGGATGCACATTAGAGCGCAATCTGTTCCTTGATAGCGCAAATGCAGGAAAGATTCCGTCTCTATATAAGAATCAGGAAATCCTTGACCTGCTATCTTTTCTCGAACCTTCTTTTCTAAGGCATCTAGACGCTCATCCAGACGTGCAAATGATTCTAAGTATAAAAGAAAAAATAAAAAATTTACATCAAATTGTAAGAACCTAATGTATTGTGTACGAGCATTTTCATTAAATATACCTTGTTCATAAATTTCCGCACTGGGTTCCTGAGCTTCTTCCACGACATCAGCCAGGGCCATTCCGTAGGCCGATAAAATTCCAGCGTATTTATGAACGAAGACAGTCCCCATTCCTAGAGAACGTGCAATGGCACACGCGTGTTGCCCACCTGCACCTCCGAAACACGCCAAAACGTGGCGAGATGTGTCATAGCCTTTTGCCTAATTCGCAGAAAAGAACAGATTTTTTTAATGAATTAAAATGTTATATAGTGTATCTGTGTAATATATAAATGTTAACATACTTACATAACTTCATACAGTTTAGTAAATACCTGTGTTAAAGCTCGTATTGGTCGACACATAGTTTCGTTGGCCACTCTGACGAATCCCATTGCTACTTCTTCGACGGTCATCTTCGATCTATGCTCCTCTGTCGTTAGAAATTCGTTTATCTATAAACCATAGTTGATTCGTCGATAAACTACTGATTGTTTCACATAGTATGATGATATTTCAACAGAAAATGCGTTCTATACTTGATTCGTAAGTGTTCGGAAAGCTTCCATCGTTCGAGACTTGTCCAGTGGTTCATTCTCATTCGGACCAAATATCTTGGGGAAATACTCCGGCAAGAGTCTTCCCAAAGCTAGATTCGCATCAGTGACAGCCAGAGGACCGTTCTTCTTGTAGCACGCCGGACCAGGATGGGCTCCAGCGCTTTCAGGTCCTACCTCGAAGAGACCCGACCTGAAGAAAAGCATCGATCCACCTCCTGCCGCAACTGTGTTCACGTCCAACTTTGACCCAATTTCGAGATATGTTTGAGAATGTCGTTTATCTCTTAAATCGTTTCGATTAACATCGACTACATTGCGCCAATACAATATCTTTTCACTTCATTTACGAGGTATCCTCACCAACTTAATAGTTTCAAAATAGTTCATCGTCGATTTGGATAGAGACATTTGATTCGAATTTAAAGAAATTGAAGCTAATATAAAGTAGGAGTACCTGTGCAGACTGGATCGTGACGCCAGCGGTCGTGCTCTCGTAGACGTGCTCATAGTTACCACCATAACGACTGACGTCAGTTGAGGTGCCACCCATATCGAACCCGATCACCGGTAAATCGGTCTCTTTGCCATAAGTAGTCATCGCATAACCAACTACACCCCCGGCAGGACCAGAAAGAATGGCTCGAGACCCGTTGAATCTATAAAGACAGACGCGTTATACTAATTGGTTTTTATCGGTTTCTTCGTTAATTCGATAAAACTGCATTTACGAATTCATCGGAGTCAATCCACCATCGCTCTGCATGAACAAAACGTTCACCCCTTTCAATTTATCTTTGAAACCAGAGGAGAATCCCTAAAACGGATTTAGTTATGATATGAAAGATTAATATGAAACAATATATTAAGAAAAAATACCTGCAAGTATTGTTTAATATGCGGTGTCAAATATGCATCGGCAGAAGCAGTGAATCCTCGAGGAACTATCCTCGTCATGGGCATAACTTCGTGAGAAAGCGAGACTTGCGAAAAACCGACCAGTTTCGCCAACTCACCTACTCTTATCTCGTGTTCCGCAAACCTAAAATAAACGAACAAAGTATGAGTAAAGTTTGATAGAATATTAAATTAAATTATAATTGACATCTGATGTAACTGACGTGTAACTGTGCGCGAGAACCACGGCTAAACTTTCAATTCCCGATCTTCTTAATTCCTCCAGATCTAGTTTTAATTTCTCTTCGTCGAGTTCTTGAGTAATAAAAAGATCCTCGTTCGTAGATCCCTTCACTCTGCGCCATTTTTTACTATCCAAGTGACATTTACCAGGCAACGCAGGTATCACTCTGCATTTAACTTCGACTACTCTCTCATATAATACTTCCGGTGTAATTACTTGCTAAAGAAAAAAGAACGCAATTTTCTTTGGTTATTTCAATTTACTTATTTCAAATTGCATATTAATTTAACGCTATATTTAAATACAAACCAAGTCGAATATATTCGGCCGTGCTTGATTTCCTATGAAAAGAAGATCCCTGAACCCTTCGTTTATCAGGAGCGCCATTCTCGCGCCTTTTCTTTCTAAAAGAGCATTCGTAGCAACTGTCGTACCCATTCGAATCCATGATATCAACGATGTATCTATTTCCCCATTGATCTTCTTTCCAGTTTCCTGAAATTACTTTATGTCATATACGAAATCAAATTCTCAGATCATAACTATAGGTACCTGTTCGAGAATTCTGCGAATTCCTTCGCGTGGCGCGTCCTCGTAGTTGGCAGGATCTACAGAGAGCAGTTTCATCACCCGAATCTTCCCGCCTGGACATCTGGCGTACACGTCGGTAAACGTGCCGCCGCGATCTATAGCGAACTCGAATTTCTCGTTGCTCATATTACTCATGCACTACTCGACAGATACTCGAGGAATGGATCAGCTACTAGGAATGGTTAAGAAGCAAGAGAAATTATTTCGTTAGATAATCGAAGGTCTTAAATTTGTACACAGTAATGCCTGATAAGATTCGACCTGACAAATCTCAATGATGTATACATAACAAAACAAACAAACTGTAATTACGCATGTTTGTCACAAATAATAGATACAGGCAGCCAATTTTCGATTGTTAAAGGAAATTCAGGATACACAATGATTATCGACGAGAATACCTTTTCCTTTCCTTTCTTCGACTCAATAATGATCGAGGCAATTTAAATCAATAATGCCTGGTTTCCCTCTCTGTTGACATGATCAATGTCACTTCGTGTTTTGGAGCAACTATTTTGTCAAGTATTTTCCGGTTTCGCACACTCGATAGCAGCACTGTTGCGAAAATTGACTCAGTAGGCTACAAGCATTGACTAGAAATAGGATACGTGATTATTAGTACCTACTAGTACTTTTCCACAACGACCGATTACATCAATTGCGTAACACGATAGCGGACTCCGTCTAACCGTAAAATTTTCTTGCAACGAGACTTGTAAATGGTTCTCATTCGTGAATAATCGAGGTTAAAATATGATATCATCGTGGACGACCATCAATTAGAATTATTATGAAAATGTCAGGAAGTTTAGAAAATAATATTTTTAGAAATTGTGTAATTCGAACGAATGAAATTATTTCATTCACCATTTCTTCGATGTAAAATATATTTTTTATTGAATTGTTAGCTCCATCGTAGTCGTTGAATAGCAGAGAATATTGGATCTGATATTAGTCTGACATCAGTCTGATAACGATGAGGGTCACTGTACTCCGGTCGAGACTGCGCACCAACGATTTCTGCTTCTATTAGAGACAATACTCCGGGTGGGCGTAAAGTAAGGCACCTCCAGGGGACAAAGTCCAGCTCGAATTGGTTTTCCTCAACAAGGGGACAATTTATTAAACTATGACGCGGTGTTTCATTTTACACACATTACTTTACAGAGTTGTAATCGCTTTGTGCTCGATTTCTCCACCAACTTTTTATAAAATAACTTAAAAGTCTTACTTCTCTAGCAACAATTCTATATAATAGATAAAAATACATCTAGCCGATTAATAATTAACAATCCACAATTTTCAGGACATGAGTTTCTTTCGGGAATATTTTTCTTTTACATATACGCACTAAATCTATTTGTTTGGTCCGTTTTTACAATTCTGAATCACAGATCTTTGAGATGACAAGGATCGTAGAATAAAGTAGATATAGAAATACGTATAAATATAATATCTTTTCGAGCTAACTTTGCGATGAGACGTTCGGGATAGTTGCGGATACTTGTGTGGACAAAAGATAAATCTATCTAATAGACTCTTTCTCTCATCAATAAATAGAAATTATACAAAACTGAAATTGTTTATACTTTCATCGAGTTTTCTCAAGGATTCACAATCGGATCTTCCCATCGAGTATATTGTTATAAATTTCTTCCGTCAGCTTCACATAGACACCAGAATTGTCAAGGAAATAAATTGGATCTGAAACCTGTATAAGTAAAATTATAAGAATAATATATTATAAAATATTAATCATAAAAATGAAAAAATTACCTTCTTAATATTGAATCCGTCTTCTTGAAGATCCTTTTTCTTCAACTTAAACGTGCCTAGTAAAATAAAAACTGTTATCATTTAAATGTTAATAATTAAAATAGCAAATACAAAAACTAAGATAGTAAATAAATCGGTTGGAATTAAAATACTTGCCAGTCATCGGTAATTCTGATAAGACCCGAACGAAAAGAGGTCTGGCGTACGATGGCAAAGATTTTTTTAAACCTTCTGCCATTTCTTTGATGTTCAGAGTGTTTTCTGGATCGTAAACGGCAGCCATTCCAGCTTTTCCTTCGGTTCCAGGTACCTGTTAATCACGTAACATTTTAAATCTACTCTGGGTAAAAAACGATCAACTTTTATCGGCAATTACCTCGACTCCATATACAGCTGCGTCCTTTAAACCTATCAAGTTGCTGACAACAGCCTCTACCTCAGAAGTGGCGACATTTTCACCGTGCCACCTATAGTAACAATTATAAAGATTGGAAATAGGTTTCAAATCGTGAAATGTAAATCTGCATAATTATACTAAGAAGCCTTGCCTAAACGTGTCACCAGTCCTATCCTTAAAGTAGAAATATCCAAATTCATCCATGAGCAAAATATCACCTGTACAAACAATACGATTAAATTATAATATCTTTCTTAAGTACCTTGATATATCTTTCAACATTCTTTATCGGTTTATTTCACTGACCAGAATTGAAGACTCGGTCTCCTTTTCGAAAAACATCGCGAAGAATTTTTTGTTCCGACGCTTTCCTATCTACGTATCCAGAGAAGTCATTTAACACCCTCTTTGGATTGATTTTACCCACAAAAATACCTGACTCTCCTAACAAAGGTGGAAAAATTTGTTAAAGGAATGGGACATTGAGAACATGTACAGTTAGAGTTTCCAATTTTTAACAGAGAAATATGTTATTAACCAGGTTTGCAACGAATACACAGGCCGTCTGGTTCTCTCAAAGGTTCTCCAGTTTCTTCGTCGACTCTCAATAACGCTACAGGATACAAGGAACCAGCGCAGAGTGGCACGAATCCCACTGCGCCAATCTTGTTATCGATGTTCACTGAAAATAATTCAGAAAGAAAGTAATTTATAATCAGAACCGACCAAAAGGTAAAATATCCAGTGAGTGTGAATTACCAAGATTCGAATTCCCTTCAGTGGCACCGTAAAATTCGCCTATTTGCTTCACGCCGAATCTCTCCACGAAAGGCTTCCAAATCTGAGGTCTGAGACCGTTTCCAAACATTAATCGAACTTTGTGCGTGGTGTCACACGAAGCTGATGGCGCGGTAAGCAGATACCGACAGATCTCGCCTATGTATTGCGCTATCTATAACCAAAGTATTCTCTCATGCAACGAATTATGTCCCCTTATGGTTACAGGAAATATATATATTGAACTCATTCTCTGCTAATTTTCAACTTTTCAAGGCAACAAGAAACTCATAGGATAAGAAGATGGAACAAACATTGTCTTCGGCAAAATTTAAATTGATGTTCATAGTAAATTTAAGAAAACCCAAAGTAATAATAACGCAAGAATAACTTTACCGTGCATTCATAATGGACGCAATCCGACCAGAATTTGGAGGCGCTGAAGCGTCTGCGGAGAACAACCGTGATTCCTCTCAGTAATGCTTGACCTACTCCAATTAGTCCTCCAGCCGTGTGATAGAGTGGTAAAGAATTGTAAATTCGATCGGTCGGTCGTAGGTTCAGCATAGAATTCACGCCGCACGACATCAGCATGTACCTGAAACGATGATTGATCGTCCATGACCGCGTCACGATCCGTTGCAACACAGAGAACTATGCTCGTGTGACATCCTCGAATATCGTGTTTGACGAAAGGAACATTGTCTGGCCTTTCGCATTTCTTCTAAGAAAATAGCATCGTACAAGTGTTCTAACAACTATGACAAGAAAATTTTAATGTTATCGGGATACTAAGAACTTTTGTATTCGCATGCTAATCATTTCTTGCGAATTGGTCAATGTAAGTTTCCTCTGAAATAGCTTTCAGGATAAAAAATTCTCATAAGTCAGCCACTGAACATGCCTCAAAGCGCTGAAGTATTAATCGAGAAGGAAAATAAAGATGTTATACCTTAAATTGGTAATAACAGCAGCTTTCGGCATCCCGGTGGTGCCAGATGTGTATATATAAATCAATTTGTCTCTAGGGGTACCAAGAGCCACGGTATCCAAGGGGCTGGGATCGACGTTGCTGATTTCCGGGTTTAGATCGATTGCTCCTTCCAAACATGGAGTATCGGGCAATTCTGACCACTGATACAGTGCCACGTTCGGAATTCTCTCCCTGATTTCGTTAATAGCTAAGAAGAAGACATATTAATCTCAGTTTCAGTTGCTATTACACAAATGAATAAAAGAACGTGCAATTAACTTATGCCTGTTTGACTTGATATTCATTCTGTGTCTTACTTCTGAATTATTAAAAAGACAGAAAAGTATATATTTATACTACGTGATGTATTCAAGATTTTCTGAGAAATTACTATTCGCTGTTTTCAATTATAGCAACATTTTGATATTTACCATCTTTAAAATTTGATCCAAAGATAACAGCCTTGCAGTTAGCAGCCTTGATACTATGCACCAGAACATCCTGCCGAAGGTTTGTGTTAAGAAGGGCACCCACTAAGCCGGCTTTGCTCAGACCCAACCAGATACCTACGTACTCAGGCCGACTTTCCAAGATCAAGCCAACGCTATCTTCGCGAGACAAGGATTTTCCATGGAAGTAACGTCCCAGTTGATTGCTGTATTCTTCCAGCTGCGTTCGCAAATCAAGAGTATCACGAGTCGCTCTCCAGACTGTAATTATTTCAACTCACCTCCCGATAACTCCATTCTTTGTCCTCGAAGATGAATGCAATCTTGTCGGGGTTAGCAGTGGCGTGCCTCGTAAATAATTTCGCCACGGTGAAGTTTTGCCACTCCCACCACCATAGCAACACGTTCACACGAACGAACCTGTATGCGCCCCTATTGTCCAAACAAAATCATTTTTTCATTGCTAACTTTAATTTTTGTTCGCTAGCTTCCAAGAATTCTTTAGCGTCGTTACGAAATTTATCGCATCTTTCGCCGAATCGAAAACAAACTAATCGGAAATAAAGATTGAATATTTATCAGAAAGCGATATAAATCGGTCGTTAATTGCAAGAAACAAGGAAAATGTGACGATAGAGTATGTATTGTCGCGTATGATTAAAATAGGTGACAATTTTTAACGGCAACTCTACGCAACACATTTCTGCGATGGGAAAGAGGTTAGTCGCAAAGGGATCAAATGAAATGATTAGAAAGGAATTAGGGTACAGGCGATGAATATGGTTGGTTATATGTTTTCTGGCTCGGTGATACGTGTCTCTATCGCGCATCGTCACGTTCTTCCCTAACGATACGTCCTTCTCTTTCCGAATCAATTGAGTAATTTCACGACTCGACACGCGCGTTACATGCGTCCACGCGAATGCGATCATTCCGCGATTCTTTTCACCGCGTCTGACCAATTATTATTTTATCAAAGACAAATCGTGGCATTCTGCAAATCAAAAAATCAATAAAAGAATTGGAATATCCTTTTCTCTAAAATTCATTAAGTATATCTTCTTCAGTCTATTCGTACTTGGAAAAAAGTAGTTTTATTCTGATTTTATCGGTGCGTTTAAAGTAGATAAGTAAGATGGAATAATAAAATAAAAATAAATAGGTAAATAGTATAGAACGAATATTTGTAAAAATATGAAATCGCATTAACGTCAAGTCTGAAATGCGAGAAAAGCGCAAGATACGCGCTACGTCCCCGGAAGATTACGCCTTTGTCGAAGCTCTCGTATCGCGGTGAGCATACGACACCAGCGGTCAGTCCCTTCCAGCGCTTCCACGGTGATTAAATGAAATCAAATAAAATAACGAAGCGAGCTATGCCTGCTAGGTATGAGGATAACCCTCGACTACGATGCATCGTTCGCGGTTTCCTTGCTATGTGTTAATCACGCAGCAAGTATTCACCTTAGAGCTGCAGACAGGCGACAACTATCTCTAGACAACTTTCCCGGTCTCTTCGAAATTATTTCTTCTCCTATGTATCTTTATTTGTAATTGTTGCGCAGATTGATAATTAACCGATAAATTTAAAAGGGTCAAAATATCGACAAATAAGAAGAATTTTGTTCGTGATACGTTGTTAGTTCTATCACAGTCGTTGTGAGTCGTCGAGCCATCGAGATTCACGTTAAAACTTTTGTACGTAATATCGTTCGAGAACACGAGTCTCCATTTTTCCGAAACGTTGTCCAAATTATTTACACGAAATCGTCAAAGTTAAATTTCGTTCTAAGCTGCTTTGTGCCAAATTTCGTTCTAAGCTGCTTTGTCCCAAATTTCGTTCTTCTCCATTAAAAACACAGTAACGCATACAAAGGATCATATTATACACAAGTACACAAATTTACAATTTTCCGTAACTCTCCATTTTTATTCAACACTAAAATGCCAACAATTACATTTTCAATATATTTCTTAACAAAAAATTTTCATTGAGTCGGAAATAATATAAAAATAGATGTAATCTCGTAGGAAACTGCATCGGGTAGAGCACTCCGACACAGGGCAAATGAGACGGTTACTCTTCGAGTCGCGATAGACCAGCGCTTAATGGAATGTAAACGCTGGCATCCAGCACTCGTTGGCGGACAAGGCCGTGCCGCTCGCCTGTTTATCTTTCGACGAGAAAATTTTGCAAATGATGTTTGCACGATTACGCATTTTCTGCGTGCAATAGCCCCTCAAATATAAACGACGCGCCAATGCGCCATCGTTCTCGCTGTAACTGATATTTCAACAACCTGTTGCGATCGTTTGTACACGACGTGTCGCGTTGGTTCGATCCGATTCCGTGGCAAACTCGCACTCTCATGCTTCATTTTAATTTTAGCCACAAAGAAAGGTGAAAAGAAATGAAACAACGTGAATAGATCGTTCGCAAGTCATCTTTCAGTATTATCACAACAAATAGATTTCAGCCATAGATTCGGTTATTACGATGAACTTTAGTTAGATTTTGGCGATATTAGTGTAGAAGGATAGTAAAAGGAATTGAAGTAATTTTTATTTCAAGGATTCATAAGTGCGTAGAGAGATACAAAAGAGTACTTTCTCATTGGGACTTTTTGTGAACATCGTGTTGATGACATACTACACTCGATAACATACTACAAGTTGTCAGACGCTGGATTAATATTTTCCTTTCTTCCTTGACGAAAGTAGACAAAGTTCGTCTTTTACGATCGAAGCGTATACTATATATGTTCATCGAAAGTACTTTTGATGCAGAATTCTATCAATTAATATGTAACTAATACTACGATTATGAATAAACGCTGACCTCGTGCCATTTGAGCACGTTGTATAATCAGTGTATCGATCGAGCATACACTTCACTATAGAAAATCATGTATCCATCTATCAATAAATTAAATTACACCTAATAAAAATTTCGGATAGTTACATAATCTTAAAGCAAGATATAAATAGAACACGCATTTCAAAGCTCTTCTAATTTTAGATTTACTTTCTGCATTCGTAACAGAATCCTTTCTCCTTTCCTTTCTTAATAAACAAAAAAAAAAAAAAAAAAAAAATTACCACATTGTTTTGAAACTTTGGTTGTTTACATCCTCATAAAATAAGTGTACACCAAAGTAGAGAAACGAAGAAGAAAGAAAATAAGATCGATCCAGTCGAAACCAGATCCGCTCGAGGCGTTTACACGATGGACCATCGAGCGTAATCGCGGCTTCAAAACAATGTTATTCAGCCGGTTGTTTAAATTCCATGCGCTCCATATTGGCCCTACAATGGTCGTTCACGGTAGCACAATGCGCGGGATGCATCCGCAGATGAACGTGTGGCCAACTACGCGCATGCACGAAGAATACTCTAGCGATCGTGCTCGTGAATCAAGGATGGTTCGTGATCAACGATTCTCATGATGGAAATCAATGCCGAATGGCCGGGTCTTATACGATTCCTTTATCGTGCGTCTCGAACGAAACGTATCCATGAAAGAAGAGCTTCGTTCTTCCGTCGAAATTTTAAACTTCTATATACTTATTTTGGCGGATCGTTGTGTTCCTCGAAACTCAGAAGATCGCTTGTATAACGAACACGATTATCGTCCGGGCGAGATACTATTGAACGCGATCAAAGGTCCTATATTCAAGAGAATCCACGCCCGGACGCGTGATCTCGCTCGGATACAGGACCTTTGATCGCGTTCAATAGTATCGTAAAATTTCTTAAGTGATCTAATTGTAAAAGATGAGTTAGGAGAAAGAACCTGGCGTATATTACAGCCTGATGCATATACATAGTTCCGAGCCTGGTGACCTATTCAGATGTCGTTTGAAATGAATCACGGGGATTAAAGGTATTTATCTAAGAATCCGCACTGTACTAAATATATGAAACGCGCGTGTCCTTTTCGTAGACGTTTACGTAGGAAGAGGCATTTATAAAAGCGTAGGTAGAAACGATTAAGGACACACTTTTGTTAAGGAATTCGCACGTATGGATCGTGGACGGTTATTTATTTCAACAGTCGTGTCGCGCTTCCTTTTTCCTGCAATCAGGCGAATCTCGATTATAAACACGAGCACGTGGTCTTGTCGCAATATCACTAAACGTCAAACATGTCATTCGAAGGACGTTTATCGAATGGAACACCGACCATGCTTAATAACATTGTTGTTCGAATTAACGCGTGACGCAATTAGCCAGTTTGTTTAAAGTATCGACGCGTAAATATTGAACCAACGGAAAGAGAAAATAATTATGTCATCGAAAAATATTTCGACAGAAACACAATACAGGTTGCCACGATGCTAACTCTTGCGCGTTTCCATTCTCATTTAAACTTATGAAGCTTGAATTCAGCTTTTTCAAATACTCACAGCACGTCTCTAGGCAAGGTTTTGTAGAGCAAGTAAATGAAGCGTCGTCGTTTTCCCGTGAACAAATAAGCGCCGATAAATACGGACAAAACCGCGATCACCAACTCGTGCACTCCCATGTCCCTGGATCTGTCGGCGCACGTTCGGTCGCGATGGATCGTCCTTGATCGTGTGAACTTTAGAAAGAAAGGCGGAAGGAAAAATAAAAAGAGAAAAAGAAGAAAGAAAGGAAGGAATTTGCCGTAGATTGGGTTTACGTTCGATGACGAGTACGCTCGACGCGGACAGGAGATCGATGCCGCGACCAAAACACGACTAAACGTCCGTTCGACGACGGTGTACAGTGCACACGATGCGACTGTGTTCATCAACATGTGTACACTCGTACTTACTCGCCTCGTCTCGCGAAATGTGCGAGTATTCGTCATTGATAGTCAGTGACGTATAATGTAGAGGGGAGATCGACGCCGTAGCTGCGTTCGCCTGTGCAAGGAAGTCTTGCGATAACGTTCAAACAAGCTTCCTTCTTCTTATAATTCTAATTGATCGTGATATTTTTCTAGTAATTTAGAAAAGGATGACGTATACTTATTAAGAATTATGATTCACAGAATTAATTTATGAGCGAGAAGAACAGAGCAAAAAGTAATGAAAGTGAATTTGATTATAATAACGGCGATATTATATTTTCTAACGGGCTAATAAGGCCAAAATACACAGTTTCGAACTGGCATTTCCTGGCGACATACGCGTTATATTATATGGAAATCAAATTTCTAACAAAATAGTTCGAATTTCGAAATGATTTCTCCTAACGTGTACGCGATCACGTAGAACAGTCGAAGATTCCGAAGACGTGAGAATCGATTAAAAACAACAATATATGTATTTATATAAACTTATGATAATAATACACGTAGATAATCCATGAAAGACAGGTACAAATATAAACGTACGCTCGCAAAGTGTGTTTCAATCCGGAAGGTGCCTCGGTTACGAATATTTCACGACGATGGATACTGAAAAATAAAACGCCAATAATGCGTACACGTTCGACTGTTCAACAACCATCAAAGCGATATGAAACGTGTGCACAATCGAACGAGCGATGAATAGTGCCAAGAATGCAAGAGAAAACTCATTTAACTTGTTATGTTTAATTATAATGCGACAAATTTCGCAACGACTTTGATAAACGACCTACCTAACTGTTTAAAAAGGTAAAAAAAAGGTCAAGGTGAAAGCGTGTAAACAGATTAGAAGTGGAAAACAGTGATGAGTACCTGGAATCGAACGATCGGGGCTCGCTACACCGTGTTCGCTATCTGAGAACCAGGTAAAGCACCATGATGTCCAGAACTGAAAACGATACGCGTCGATCTGACTACGTGAACTGTGTTTAGAGGGACACTTTTTTATGCGATAGATGACGAAGAACATAATCTAACAGCATGAATTATGATACTGCGGTGCACTATGTTCACGACAGATAAACACGTTCGATGAGTAAACTAGAAATGCGCAATCAGAGTTGAAAGATCAGAATTGTACATCGATAAAAAGTAAATTGCTCTTAGACGATAATTAACGTCACGCCAAGAGTAAGCTATCAACTTTTAGCACAAATTTAATTTTACAAAATTAATTTTTTCAAGACCAAAAATATCTTACTGCACTTTTGATTTATTTCTCTCTTTGAATTAAGATGTTCGTATGGACTTACAAAATATATGATTGAGCATTTCTATTTCAAATGCAATAAAAAAAAAACATGCGCTTAACATGCATCTTCTAATGATAATGTGTGTCATACCGATGATACAGACGACGACGGTCACCGTAATAGTGACGAGAACGATTCTTGTTTTAAAGTTCTGCAACCACGCCCTCTGTTGAGCTTTCTTCGCTGCCGCTCTAAATTCGTTTCCAACCATACTCAGTCGATCGCTAACTTCTTGTAGATCCTCCAGCCTCTCTCCACGCTCCATTACCTTCTGGACATTTTTCCGCATCACCTCCGTGACTTCCTGAATTTGCAGCCTAACACTAGAACCCAAATAAACGAGTATCAGCGATACGATTCTTAAAAATTTTGTAACTATCGTTTCTTATTTCTGAAACGATTATCTATCGCCCGAGATTAAGTTGAAGTATAGTAGAAAAGAAAATCGGATTCTATTTACAAAAATGAAAGATATTCTTACTTATCCATCTTCCCATCCACTTTAGTTTCTGCGGACGTACTTGGTTGACTAAAATACAAATATTATCCATTAGAATATACGAAAACAATTATTCCAAACGGGACAAGAATCATTCGATACATTAAACTCACTTGAACAGCATATTTTCATCCGGATCGCTGTCGTGCTCCAATAGCAACTCCTGAAATCATCCAAATTTAAATTTCCCGCCAACAGACCTCTATCCTACGGTACTACGAAGCCACATTAGCCAACTTGTCTCAGACTACTCACCTTTTCATCCTTTGCTGCACTTTTGATGTCCTCCCGGGACAAATCCCATTTGCTAGTCGTTGACATGTTCATGATCAGTAAGTCGATCGATGCCGTCTTATTAAACGATCGTTAAACCCGCGGGTAGTACTTAGTACGATCGTGCCCCCAACGCGCTACAAGTATACTCGACACGTAGCCATATTGCTAAGATACAACGCAGTCCGCCGTTCCATCGAGAACTGGAGGTGGCTCTACTAGATTATCTCTCTTGACGTTAGATGGCGTCATCGACACATCCGGTAAAATATAGGATGCAAATACGTACATGTGGCTGGAATTTGATCTCCCGTGATACATATGAGCTCTTTGGACTTTATCGTAAAAGAAGAGCAACTCTTGTTAGGAAAAAAAGCTTTTCTTAGGGACTATTATTTTTTGAAATTATTTTGCTTCTTTTCGCAAAAGATAATTAAATAACTTAAATGATAGATTTAAAAACTATAGTCTGGTTATGTATATTGCTTTTATTTCGACATAAACATCTAAGGCCTAAATCCTACCACAGATATAGAATACAGTACGATAAATAACAAAATATGATTGTCGTGTGAACGTGCAGGGATTCTTCGCGAAATGTACAATAAATCTTGTAAACTATAGGAATCTTTTGTTCGCGCCATCGAAGGATTTAACGCCTATTTTTTTGAAAAAAGACGGAAGAAAAAAGTGATACGTTCGCTCCCTGCACGAGCTTTTTGCGTATGTAGAGTCATTCTTACAGAGTAGAAAAACGTCGATCGTGTGGATGACAGATCGTAATAAAACGTATTGGACGAGCTTGTGTATATAAAAATAGACCAGCCTTTCGGGGTATCCGTAGCTCTGAGTTATCCACGACTTTATAGCACGATTAACAACATTTGTAACGGATTTTGTCGTCCTTCACGAACGATGCTTGAGAAAATATAACCGTTTATAAACTCTTCTTACGAATTGACAATAATCTAAGACAGAGGTCAGACTGTGATAATCAGGATACGTGAATGTTTACGATTAAAATACGTATAATCGATTGTTCTCTACCATAAAGAAGTCGCTGCTCGATATGTGAAGCGCTTATTTCAATTTACAGATATTCGTAATATCCTGAAATCACTGTAACGATCGATCGTTACCGGTGATCAGCTGGCCTTTTCGAAAACAACATTAATAATATGATATTTCTACATGCAAATATATCGACGGAGAGACCGTTCTCCATCCGTCTTGTACGTTTTTAGGCCGTCCCTACTCGATTGAATTTTCTTTTTTTTTTTTTTTTTTTTCTTTTTTTTCACTTCGACAATCCTATAAATACTTCCCTGAAATACGCGATACCAGCTTTCGCGGCCGAAGCTTTGTTTCGCGGGAAACGAACAAAATGAAAATCGTACGCGCGTCTTTCCTATCTTTGGAAGACAAATTAAAAATTATTTAGAAAGATTTTTCTACTAAATTTTTTGTTTAGTCAGAGTTGCCTATTATATTAATGGTATGAATTCGGAAATAGGATTCTCGAATTAAGATCTTCAAAGTAAACTATAGTTTCCGTGAAATATCTTATTCCATATATAATCGCTAAACTATTAACGTTACATTATATTTCTACACGATATCGTATAATAAGAAGCGTTGGGACGTCCAGCGTCGCACGAATTGGACGAAACCAGCGTCCAACGAAACGAACCGAGAGGTTTGATCGGCTGACTCGATCCCCAAAGTGAAATTCCACGTTTATCAGAAACGAAATGACCGTCAACGACGAAAAGCAACGTCGTTTACACCTTCCGTTGGCCCAGTTAACGTAATAAATTAATGACACGCCGTCAACAACGTCTTCGCTCACTTGGCAAACTTATCCTCTTTGAAAATCGAACCGGACGAGGAACGATTGGAGCCGATTCGACGGCTAACTTTCGCATTGACACAAATCAATTCGTTCCGAAAGTAAACGACGATCAGCCGTTTTTATCTCAATTAATGGAAGTTGTTTAATTGAAGCTGATATATCGCATAGCTGCAATTATCGGAAAACTCTCTCTTTCTCTCTCTCTCTCTCTTTCTGTTCGTTTCTGTACGCGTGTGTACGCGTTACACGTGAGAGAAACAGTGCGTTAGTGTTCACCACCGAACAATCGAATGCAGAGTAATTTATGTAAAACGTTCGACATGTTTCCCTAGGAAATTTCGACTTATATATAGAAATCGTGTGACAATGTTTGATCGAATAATTAACAAGCGTACGGCGGAATAACTAGAAACCATAGGAATAATCGCGATCGATACTTCTCAATGACATAGAGAAAGCGTAATAAACCTTGGAGTTCTTTTAACACCTTCAGCCATAAAACTGTCGTTTTTATGGCTCGGTATTTTTCCTCCAACTTTAGGGGCGAGCGTATCGATTGTTTTTGAAGGAATCACCCAATATATAAACGAGCGCCGGTGTAGAACACAGCCAGTTGCAACACTAGAGCCAAGGGACACGTGTTATCCATTAGATCCTAATAAATAATCGAACCGCGTACCATGCAGCCGCCAAATTTACCCGCGCTGTCATTTGTCTCATGACAAATTTTGCGATCCTCCATCCTTCGGTTTCGATTTCAAGATCTTACGCCGAACATGTAATTAAAGAATGAGCGTTTCGTATCGCAAATTAAGAGAAATTGTCGGCTCGTCAAATTGACTCGCCTACTGTTTGAAACTCGCTTCGAGTACAAAACTCGTTGTTTGGTCCACAACCAGTTTTCTTCAATTGTAAACGACACTTCGGTCACCACCGACGGGCGAGGAAAGGGTAGAGCAAATATTATTCGAGGGCACGATTGAGGAAGGGTGAAAGTTTCCTTGTTTGCGCTTTCTATCCATCCATTGGCTTTTTAGGACGCGATATGCGTAGACCTGAATTCGTTATGAGATTAAAAACACGGCGAAAAATCGATACACGCGAGAAACGTCTCGTTTCGCTGCACCATTCCGTCATCCTCCATTTTATTCGTCCTGCTAATGTAAACTCGCTAAAACCCATTTGCTTATATGATTTTAACGAAATCCTCTTAACCAAAAGCCACAATCACGCTGGAACAACTTTTCCATTAACGTACGCGCTCTTTGAAACAATATTTTGTCACTTTTTTTTCTCGAAATTTACATCACGTACCAGCAAACCGCGACCTTTACTCGACGGAAACGTTTGAGCTTCATAAAGTTTACAACGAAGTTTTACATTCTCACTCATCCGATTCATCGGGAACAGAGTGAAATATCGAACGTCGTCGGTCAATGATCGCGATATCCTCTTACAGCACGTGCAGGTTCTCGCAGCTCTTACTCTTGCTGTCGTTCAAGCACATCTTGTTCAATATCTCCCTGGCGAGATTTAGGCTGAGCGCCGTCTTGCTACCGTGCAGCTTAGACAGAATTTTCCTCTTGCTACTCTGGCGTTTCAGCTTCTTGTCACGGCTCTCGCGAAGTCGAATCTGCTTGAGCACGCCTACCAGAAGCTCGTCTACATTGTGCTGGATACCGCTGGATGTCTCGATGAACTTACACTCCCTCGACGTTGCTAGCTGCTTACCCTCTTTGAAAGAACACCAACTATTCGATCACCAGAACACTCCACTCTCTCTCTCTCTCTCCCTCTCTCTCCCTCTCTCTCTCTCTCACTCGTTCGCTCCCTTTTCGAGAAGCTTTATCAAATTCGCAGCTCGGAATCTTTGCACAAATGCTTCCGAATCGAGTACCGCGTTTGAGTTACTTGAATGCACCCTAAAAGTCTGACAGATTTCTACGAAATCTTTCGTTTCGCGACCAAAGGGAGAAAGAATCGATGCATCTGTGTCCGACTGATCGCTGCATTGTTTGAAGTACATATATGTATGTATGGCTATCCACGTGTGGGACGATTCACGTGTTTGAAAATAATAGGATGAAAATATACCATTTAATTCAGGGAATGAAAGTTCTGGTAATAAATCTACGCGAACAATTAACAGGCTTTTTTCTGCGAATTTGATATAAAAATGGTATCTGCCAGCCCCGTGCTCCTTAATTTGATCAGTAGATAGGTACTTTTCAATTATTTCAGTTACCTACAGTACTTTTCAATTATTCCAACTAGACATTCGAGATCTCTCTCAATGATTTTGCTATTGAAAATGCACTTTGTCTGAAAGCTAAAACTCACCGTTTGCCGTGATCGTCCGACTTCTCGCAAGATCGGACTTGTTACCGACTACAATCACCGATCGTTCCTGCGTGTAGTGCTCCCTCCATAAGTAGTTTAGGATCTCCTCCGCAACCTGGAAGCTCGTACGGGACACGGTGGAGTAGACCACGATGCAGGCGTGCGGCTCGTAGGTGGACAAAGAATTCTCTACCTACACGAGATTCGTAGAAGTAATTGCGTTAGATACTACTCGGGATCTTCGTTCGTCTCGATAAACTCGTTTCAAATATCTTTTATTCGTTGTTCGATTCTAAATGAAGATGCAAAGATTTAAATTTGTTTTTCTTTTTGCGTTCGAGAAACGCCGACCGTGGTTCTGCCGCAAATATTAAAAGGAAATATCAGAAAGCCAGCCTTTCCGAGTAATTAATCTTCGGAATTAATTAAAATATCGTTGCTTATTTGGAGTTAATTTTCTTCTTTGATTCGCCTTTCCCGATCCAGGTCCCGTTACATGGCTACTAACTTGACGTTTATCCGCCATGTCTATCCATCCAAGTTTTTAATTTTATGCAACAACGTTTCACGGTTAATTGCGTTTCATGTTTATAGAATTTAGGCAAACTCGCGTGCTCGGGCGTAGGTGTAAAGTCTTTAAAACGAGAATGGTACTTACGCTCATCTCTACGTGCGGATGATCGATAAATACCATTTCCGACTCCTCGCCATCCAGTAAAATCGACACTGTCTTTTCCCCGAACTCGTCATCTGTCAAACATCATAATTCTTTCCATAACACATCAATATGAAATAGGACGATTGAAAGAATTGGCGATAAATTAAGTTTTGTTCGCGAAGCTTGAAACCAATCAAACTAGTCGATGAAACAGAAAACAACAGTCTTTCGACAGTCTTTTTTATCGAAAGACCAGTTTCTAGCAGCGACAAAAACAACTGGATCTCTGCACGGTTCGAAACGCGAAACGAATAAAAGGAGAAGCGAAAATGGCCAAACCGTGTTATACATATGTTTATGATAAAAATCTTAATCGTTCCTGGTCTTTTAGTGTTCGTAATATACCAACATTATGTGATTTAACACGTTTAAGCACGTTTAGAATTTAAGTTCAACGTTTCAGACACCGTTGTAATATATTTCTCTCAACCTAATTTATTTAACTGGCTCTTACGCGAAAAGTATCTTGGAAACAACGAACTTACAAGATTTTTGCTCGAATCAGGAAAGAATGTCATTCTGTCGGCGCGAGTATAAATTAGAAAGCATCATCTTCGAGACGTTAAATGACTAATTATTCAAAACAGAAACACGCGAAGGATGTAACGGAAGAAAGTAACGGAAGGAAAATTAAGTGGGAGTATCGTATAATCGTGTGTACAACGTAGTGAACAACAATTGTCCTGTAATAGGCCGAAGGCTGCTTCGACAGGTAGGTGTACGATACTGTACAATCATGGCGAAAGGTCACATTAACGATCCGCATTGCTAGAGTTACACGAAACCGCCATTATCGCACGCGGCGAGGATCGTGTTCGTGTGGAAGGCAAACCGAGGTCAGGCTATTTGGAAAATCGTCAACGAGATTTTTCTCTGAATTACCAAATGGACGAGAACCGACATTCGAGTATCGTTACGTCGAAACGTACAAATCGAATTGACAATCTATTTTCTACGAAGAAGGATCACCTGATTTAATGGCGAATATGTCGATTAAAAAATCGTGGAAATTCTTTGATAAACGCTTGACCATTTGTCTGGCGATAAGCACGATGACGTAGAGCGTCTAACGAACTCGGTTATTAATCATCATTAGACTGTCTCCGAAGAAAGTCTTCCTTCGCTCGTTCTTTCCCCACGCAAACAGCTTTACTATAGTATTTAATAGAAAAAAGAGACTCAGAGCAACTCACGGGTATGAAAACGGTGAACGTGTTAAACGCGAAGATTAAAATTTGTAAAATAATTGACAAGGAGGCACGATGAAATTTAATACCAAAATTCTTCATTAAAAATGGTCGGATAATTAGACATACGAAAAAGTTGGCAAGAAACGGAATACTCGTTATATCCACAACCACTGCCGTGATCTCATGCGTGCATTTATAATTAACGTTCCTCCCCGTATAACCGCCAACTCGTTTAACCAAGTTCCAGCGAGTCAGAATTTCTTTCGGTATTTCTGAACTAGCTTGCTACCAGTGGAATACAGTACCTGCATTAGTTAGAAAGGAATAAGAGAAAAGTTCGAGCATTGGGTAAAATATTTATTCGTACGCAAAAACATCCCTTCGGTACATCGGCAGAGCGTGATTTTCCTTGAATTTGAACAAGATATGTTTCGAAGAACCACCCTTTTGCCTGCTCGAGTACATTTCTTTCTTTATCCTCGGTGGAAAAGTAGATCTCGAATCATAAAAACTATGGAATATTTAATAATCAAATATGAGGAGACGAATCGTTCGAAGCCTCCTTTGTATCGGGAAAAAAGAAGTAATTGCGGCAAACTTAGTTCTGTTCTTCTATTTCAGATATGTTTCCTTGCGTTTCGGTATTAAACTCTTCTACTGGAACGCCAAACGAACGTCAAGCTCCAGCCAGCTTGTCACAGTTCCGGGGTTATCGGGCACAATGGCGATACGATGCATACAAACACAAAGAGACATCGCAAAATAAAAAAAAAAACGCGATAGCGAAATTATCGAACCGCTCGGTTGTGCCGTAGCAACGGGAAGAAAAGAATAGCCACAGCTCGTGACTCGTTTCAGGAGAACCTCGTTATCGAGCTTTAAACAACGCTCAAAATGTGGTTTTCTTTATTAGAAAAAAGAAGAACAAAAAACATAGAGGACGAAAGGAAAAAGGGACTCAGAGAGAACACGACGAAGTAATCCTCTTTTCGCTTCGCTCTATTATTAACTTCGACGCTACACGCGATCTATAGGTGAAATTTAGTTACCGACAGTGACTACAAATACAGGAAAAAACGTAAAAGAACAGGCAGAAAATAACAAACAATAGGTACTAAATTTTCATATCGATCGACAGAGAATAAAGGATTAGACTTACCCAGGCTAGCATCGTACGTGTTTATGTACTCGCTGGTCATGAACTGCGAAACCAGCGCAGTTTTTCCAACTCCTGAATCACCGAGCAGAACCACCCGATATTTCGAGATCTCCTCGATTTCCTCGCTTTCCGTGCTATCCGCTCCCACGCCTTGTCCGCTGCAGCAGGAACCTTCGAACGGCGATCTTTCACCCGAGACATTGCTATTTCTGAACAAAATGTACAAAAACTTACCGTACAGCGACTATTGTGTCGTCGTGTAGGATCGAATAGTACAGAAGCTTCGACTTAATCGTAAGAAAGTATCTCAATTCGCTCTCTGTTAAGAAAGATAGAATATTGTAGAGATGAATTGTAAAATGTTATAAAAATCATGATTTCCACAGGACAGTGAGGCTGGCGTGTATGGTTTTCGCAGCTACGAGCCCTTTCAGCCCAGATCTATAATTATCATCTATAGTTCAACCAATCATCGATCTCGACTCAATAAAGTGCATCGAATTAATTTATCGTAAGTATATAGAGGCCGCTGCGAGAGGAGACCGAATCCTATTAGCGAGCTTCGCTCGAACAATGGATTACACGGTTCTTCGTCAAACATGCACATTTAGTATGTTGCATCTAAATAACTTTCAGTTACGATCGTTGTTTACAGAATAATCCTATTATCTCTCCAAATGCAAAATCATGGCCGTTTCAAGAGAAGGAGAAACACGACACGGAGGAGAAACACGTGAGGATTGTTGGGATTTGCCGCATTGTCGCAGTGGCGCGTTTTGTTTCAATTTTGCAGATTGCTTCGTTTACAACGATCGTCGACATTCTCATGCCGCGAATGTTACTACTGGTCCTTAATTAGGGACGAAATCTGCATAAAAGAAATCTGAATTAACGTTACATATATTCGTGGCGATGCAAACAATCGGGGATCTTGATTGTTTGCAACTGGGATGTAATTCAAAGATATAGAAATTATTTCGAAGAACGTAACAAAGCCTTTTGATATTTAGGTGATGCAAATTATAACCGATCAAGCGTGAAATACGAGATTGCATGTTGGCGTGATTCAATCTACCACGGATATTCGGATAAATATGAATTATTATAAATAACACGTTTCATATTTCTCAGAACCTTCCATATGTACACGAAACGTTATAAATTTTCCGACTTTCCTTCCGCGAGAATTACTTTCGACTTATTCGAGGAATCGGGTCATCTGAAACGGCAATGCAGCCACAAAAATAAAAATCGTGGAATTTCGCGACTGTCTCGGTTGTTTTCAGCTCCACTGTCCCAATCACAAACTCGACAAGACACCAATACCTTCCACGAAAAATTTTAACAAACTCGCATCGGTACTCTATTCCTTCTCCATCCTCGACGTTTTCTGAACAAACGAAAGAGAAAATACGTCTCGACGTGCATCCAGGGCAATGCATATCGTTAAATTTCATCCATCGTATCGAATCTCGTCGACCGACGACGGAACGTTTCTTCGTTTTCATCGTCGGCGTCGATGAAAAATCGTCGGTTAATGGACCAAAAATCTCTCGAATCGAATGTTTTGGCCATCGAGGGTTCTACGGAGTTGAGTTGAACGGTAGGGGAGAGATCGTGGTGAAATCAATTCCAACGGCGATTGAATTTCCGCCGATGCTACAGAATCAGCGGAACATTACACGAAACATTACGTAAATCCGGATAAGTTTTCGAAGCCTCTGACCGATTACACGTGGGCCATTCAACGAAACGAAAAGAGCCGACAAATTTCAATCATCTCGCTGGACAAAGCTGAAATTTTCTTGATACCGAAACTTTCGATTTATCGCATGTTTGTATTACTTCCTCTACATATACAGCGGATGAGAACGAAATACGAAGAAGAAAATTGTTCAAGTAATTCGCATATCGCGTGGCGACTTAGTGCACGCTGCTGGTGCACATCTGGATCAAATATCAACCCTCTTTGATTCGTTATTAAATTTTCTTTCAATTTAGAACCATCCATATTACACGTACATCTGGTATACTTGAAAAGAGCGCATCGGAAAGGATCTATTTGTCGTCGACAGACATAGCTATAAATTCGTGATATTTTGAGAATAAAACCATTTACGTCGATGTACGCTCGGACAAAGGTATTCGCTTCTCCATTCCTTCAATTCGCTGCTGTGGCAAGGTGACTTCCTCCAATCGACTGTCACGTTTCACCGCGAGCCCTTATCGATCGTATGACGGCGAGGGAGCTACATAATCAAATTTACGTGCATAATGTTGGACACAAAGCGAGCGCGTGGAAAGGAGCAGTTGCCGATCTGGGATTAACGCAACAATGGCTCGACGTAAGCAGCGCACATGTCTCGATGCGATGGAACACGAATTTCAACCTAATAAAACGGAACTCTCTGCTTTCAGGCCCTCGGTTCGATTCAGCGAGTTGAAGTTTTACGATCTTCGTCGCCTTGTAACTGCGTCGGCTAACCCTGTCGAGGAATTCGAGTCTTAAATCGGAATTTCAAGGTTGAACGAGTTGTTCGATCTACAGGAAATTAGTAGAAAATTGCCAGGCATTTTATTTATCGGTGAATAAAAATTGCGACTCGATCACGATATGCGCGATTGAGCAGAATAAATAAAAAAAAAAAAACTGTGCCAATGGAGAAACAGTGTGGACGCGATCAAAAATGCCTGAATAACTGAAAAGCAGTCGATACATGTAGCGCGTTACGCGCGACCGATTTTAATTGCGCTGAGCGGCGGATTACACGAGTAGAAAAGCGGACCACTTTGTATGGTCATCGTGATAATATTTAGAATGCTAATGAATCCGGCAAAGTAGCAGAACGCGACGAACGTCGTTATCACGAATTATAATTCTCATCGGCTCTTAATTTGCTTGTTGAGTTTATGTTTTTCTCTGGCAGTGCTATTTGCTATTTTTCGGCGAAAACATTGCGTTTATTCGTTAATAATTTACGTTAATAATTTCGTCCATTTATTCCGAGAATTTATACCCATTTATTCGGAGAAACGCTGTGACACGTCTAAAATTTTGACCGACGATTATTCAACTGTTCCTTTTACACGATTCTCAAGACTAGGTCTCGTGGTTCCTCTCGATCGAGACACGCGTCGTGTCCCGGCCAAGAACAATGCTTCGTGCATTCCTCCGGTTTGGCACGTGTGTAAGAACACTTACACGAAACACGAAGATGAGGCTGTAACGTGCAGAGTTATATATAAACGGAGGGGCGAGAAAGGGAGAGATCTCTCCGGTAAGAAAACGAAAAACCGGTGCAAATATTTACACCGTCTATTTGAAGAGACGATGGAACGCATCAGCTGGGCCCATCTCCTTGGATACGATGTAATAATTGGCGTAATAACAGACGATCACAACAAAAGCGAGAGACAATCTCCACCGGAAGAGTTTCTTATCGTCTAAATACAATGGTAGTCGTTTCTTGCTCGACGATCATCTTTCCAACGACCAAACTTTTTTCTGCGACATCTCTGTCGTGAAATTACACGATCGTCGAGGTTCCTCTTTTTCTCCTTCTATCGTCAGGAAAACACGTAAATTTTCATGGATTAAAAGGATTCACAGAGAGAGAGAGAGAGAGAGAGAGAGAGAGAGAGAGAGAGAGAGAGAGATTAAACGTCCATATCAACGTTGATAAATTGGTGATAATTTTGTAGAGAAAATTTTCAGATGAATCGTCGAAAAAAGCTAGTCGAAGTTGAGAGCAGAATCCGAATAGCTCGAACATCGATCTTTGCTGGTCACGTTGAATAAGAAACGATGTTGTCGCATCCGAGTATTTCGATGAGATTACACGCAAATGGAACAGCAAGAAGTTAGAAAGAAAGTTGCATTTATCGAATATGGTAAAAAAGCGTAAAAAAGCGAGTGGTTTAGGATTTCTAAATTATACTCACATAGAGAATCGTTCGCACTGCGTTCCATCCAACTTCGTTCTAAATCTACGAAACGCGATTTCTTTCAAGCCAATCTTTCATCGAGTCTATTTTCTTTAACGGTAATTGTCGAACGATCGAATTTCCTCGTAGAATTCGTTAATCCTCGCCAACGGCACATTACCACGGACGAACATAAATTCAGAGTTGGCTGTGCGTAAAAGGTTGACGAGGAATGAGAGGCTGGACGATGGAAACCTTTCGCGTAAGCCAGAGAACCGACCTCCCTGCGTGAAACCTATTTTCCCGGGCTCGTTCCCTGTGGGATCGCTCTCGGTGGTCTAACTAACGCCTGGCCGCAAACAAGTTGCGACTATTTTGAGGGGATTCCTACGATGTTTCGAGAGAACCATCCCGGGATGATTGTACAGAGGAAAATTCGTTGAAGGGTATCGATAGAAGTACGTCAATGTAAAATGAAGGTAAAAAATATTATTGAAAATTGGCGTAGCCGGAACACATTTTAATTAAAGAACAATCTCTGTAGCAGGAAACCATTTATCATAGTTTCTACCTAATTTCATCCAATTTTCCATCGAAAATTGTTAAATGAAAGTCACCTTGAACGAGCTCGTTACGTCGCGTAGAAATAGCGCAACCTTAGTCATTTTGTTCAAACAAATATAAATAAAAGTACTATTCTAGCAGCAGAATGGTTTGCCAGTATGACGCATGAACGTCATACCAGGCCAATAATTAAAGATTCCCGTCAAACTTTCCGATTAATTCAACGTTGGCTGACAATTACTCGGCCTGGTTCATATGTCATTTGATGTGCGACGTTTGGACCGTTTCCATGGATGAAAATTCGATTTGCTACAATCACTAGCATGCATGAGTCATCAATTATTACTCGCATGTAACCGTAGTGAACGCTGATCTTCCACGATCGGAAAGTGACTCATCCTTTAGTTCGGAAGATCAGTCTTTAAATTTAGTGACCGATCACCTTGCGCGTTGAAACAGACTGCCTTGAAAGTATGTCGCAGAAAAAAATACGAAGACGGTACGTTTACAGAAAATCTGGCAAAATTTCAAACTGCGTTTCCACTGTAAATAGTGCTCAAACGAGGGTGAAACTCACGAACGTTCGTGAAGAATATGATCCTTAGATTTCGTGAGAATGACTCACTTACATTATGCGAAATTATTGTCGTTTGATGTAGATATATTTTTTTTACATATATAAATATTTAAACGGAAGAAGCTCTATTGGAATTTACTTCTTCTTAATATAAACCAGAAGAAAGAGAAATTTATAACGGAAGGAACTTCCCCGGAAATAAAGGAAGTATCGTTGTAATGAAAACGTTGGATCGACGTCGGTTTAAGAACGTTTCATCAACGCTATAAAAACTCTCATACTTGATCTATCGTTTAACCGTATCTAATTCCTCGATCATGGAATTTCTTCCACGAACTTCCCTACCATGACTTTTTCTCATCAAGAAGACGGATTACGAATCGCTATTTTCCTCGGCATTACACAGAAGCAGCTCTTGGAGGCTCCACCAGATGTGATTTCAAAATACCTTACAACTTCGATGACTGCAATGGCTAAAAAAATCCTCAGGTTTCAAAAATTCGCTTTTCGTTCAATTTTGTCCTAAAGAAACGCGATATTAAATTATTACAAAGATACACGTAACTGATTATAAATCGGTTCCAGTTATCTCGTGACTATCGGAGTACTATTCTTCGACGGCGATGACTAACAATGAGCTAGACGTACGTCGCGGTTGTCGGAAGAACATTGACTCAACGTCGAGACACGTACGTTGCGAGCCATTCGAAATTCCACGAATATTCCTCGCCGCGTCATAAAAGCCGCCAAACACGCTCAATATTTTTCACCTTACCCTCTCGCCCCCTGACACTCGTGCATCTTTACCGCCACGTGATCGCGGACTTTCCCTCTCCAACATCGGTTACGGGTTTAGAATAACCCAAAGCTCCGCGGTTCGGACCATTCGTGAGTTCGATCTCGAGTTGTTCGCGTCTCCTTTCTTCACGGAAACTTCCTTTGGGAACCGACTGGCTAAGAGAAACCGACGCGCAACTTTCACCGAGTAATGGAGGTCGCTAAAGGTGCGTGCTGCTAATTCGATTTGCTACACGATCGAATCCCTTTTTACTTTTCTAACTCGATTTCCTCCTGTTATTTACGTCCAATCTGGTTTATGTATTTCACTTTGTAATTCTAATTAATGCTATCAGTCATTTCCTGTGACTCGAAATTTGTCGAAATTTGTAAGATAAGATACGTTTTAAATAATCATGAATAAATACACCGGATGATGTATTAAGATAAGAATTTGTTCATTTCGGCAGTGAACGAAAACGCTGGTAGCCTTGTCGAGCAGTCGATGAACATAACGGCGGAATCAAAATCCGTCTCCACCATGAAATCCATGGAGAGCGTGCAGACCAAGTCCGTCATCGAGTCGTCGACATCTATCAAGTCCGTGACCTCGTCGTCGACGAGAGCGCAGCAGTCCATGGAGTACGAGGAGACGATCGAGTACAGCGACTAGATCCATTATCGTCACACGAAATCACAATTACAAAACAACAAACGGATACCCTTTTGATGTCGTGCCACGCAGGGGAGAGTTGACATACACGGTATTTTTGACTCGGCTGCAGCTTCGATCCACGTACAATATCAGTGCGCTCTCACGATCTGTTCCAACATTTTTATGTGAAAAATTTGAGAATGAAATAGCCGATGGAAGACACTCGAGAAGCTAGTCGCGTTCTTGTCGACTGCGTCACGCCAGCATGGTTCTATCGAAACGAGATTCAAAGGAAATACGGTTAGTGCCAGGCAGAGAGTCTTTCCTCGTGTCTTGCATGTTGATCTTGGATCGAGGCAGGAAGAACGTGCGACCGTGTTACGGAAGCGATAGGCAGAGTACACGAGTCGAGTCGAATAGCTGATCGACGAGTCAAAGCGTTCACGGTCTTTCGAAGTGGCTTTCAAAAATAACCACTCTCTTTTACAACGCATACCGCGATAATGAAAATAAGAAAAATAAGAAAACGAAGGAACGTTTTGGAAGCCTCGACCATGAGCTCTGGCTCTCCTCCAATCGGCGCGGTTCCCCGCCAAATAGCGATTTGCCCTTTCCTTTTCTTCCTCTAAGGATCGTCCCTGATCGTATCACCGATCCTCCTTTAAATACGCAAGCCTCTCCATCATTGTCACGACTTGATCCCACATTTCGTTGCAAACATTCGATTATCTTTGTATAATAAAGTTTCTAAGATATTGTTCTCTGGTTCGTTCAATGCCGATCTCTCACGTCCCCCATCTATAGCGAGCGTTATTGTTGCCGTTTCAGAATAGAAACGAGATTGCTGGTTACTTAAGCGACGTGCTTTCAAAAGTAAAAAGACAGCTCGTCGACATCCATGCCCTTCGTCGAGAACCGTAAGCTGATTCCACGGCTATCTCGAATACTCGCGGAAGAAGAAAAGAAGAGAAAACGCTTGGAGAATCGTTGAACGATTAAATTTTGTCCGTATAATTTTTCAGAGTTCTTTAAACGACTGATTGCCAAAAGTTGCTGGAAACGACGCAACGGTAGTTTCGTCGACTGTTGTTAATTTTCACGTCACCCTTAAACTTTCGACCTTGGTCGAACGCGTGCAGCGATTGCAAAAGAAATGTCATCGTTCCTGGTCATGGCGGGTCGTGGACGTCTGACAATTCAGCTGGGCTCAACGTCGTTTTCGAGATCCAATTAAACGACGTTAAATGAAAAACGTGAAAAATACGACCAATACGAGCGACGTTTCCTCGTTTACGATTGCTAATATCTCCCCCTTGCGAGAAACGTATTCGAATTAAAATAGAAATCGACCCGTCGACGAAAACGAGATTTCTACGCGATCGATAAAGGTTACTCAAACCACTCTCATCGATCGCTTTATTCCCTTTGTCGATCAATCAAGGATATCTCCGTTTAGATATAGGATACGATTATGTCATAAAAGATAAAGAGGAAGATTTCTTCGTGCATTTAAAAAATGAAGTTGCAGTCGATTCATTCTCGGCAACGACGAATTAACTTGTTCGCCTAGTGCGTAAATTATCCGAATGAGAAGGAAAACGGAGATCGTTTGTTAAGTGACGACAAGTAGAAACCGGAAGTTCAAGCAAAGATGATACATGCGAAGATTTATAAACGTCATTTCTCAAACGTAAGAAACAGAAAGAGAGAAGTCACGTTTAAAGAAACGATATCAAGAAATAAATTAGAAGATTCGTGAGAGAGAGAGAGAGAGATAAATTTGTTCAATGAAATATATATGACAGTACGTTGGCTTTTATTAATACACAATCCAGCATGAAAAATTAACGTTGAATTTTGCGTACCGATTTAACTTGCATGACAAATTTGATTGTATGCGAATCACTGGGTAACAATTTGTTGAAATATACAATACGATATAAAGTGCGAAGTTAACCGTAGGAACTCGGCTAATTCACTTGCTGTTGCCGAAATTAAGTGGCACTCTCTAGGGAGGCACGCGGCGGACGCGAGCGAAAGTTTAAATCGCCAAGGTTCGAGGGTTTTCTCATTTACGACTTCTAGTTTAGGGAAGACAGCCGGCTAAACATGGAATGCTGGGAGTGTCAAAGAAGTTTCCGTCTCATCGACAAGCGTGATAAATACGCTCGAAAGTCCGCGAGAAAATGAATGTCAGGAAACCATGGAAAATGTCCAGAAATGAATTTTCCTTTATCTTGACAGGATTGCAGAATTATGCGCTAAAAATACGTAGTTGGCAATTGATCGCTGGCAATCGGAAGATCGAAATTTAGAGATTTTAAATTTAGTTTGATACTAATAGGAGGTTGATATAGGAGCCAGAAATTTCATCCGCGTTTTCATTCGCAAGAAAAATAGCTTTCAAAGTATATGGTTTGGCCATAAAACGACTCCTCATAAGAAGCAATTTTTTCCATATTTTTTAACATAGCCGAGATATATCAGCAGGATAAAGATATTACCTGCACCGCGTGTACGTGTAGTTTCCCCCATGTGTGGACTTCATTTATGAAGGGTAGCTCGTAAATTTTCGCAGTCTCGTTCACTGTTTTAGAACACATCCTGATGAACGTCCATTAACCGAAAATCATAATCGGAATTATTTTCCACTTCGACGTATCTCCTTCCGTGAAATTTCACTTTTTAATTCTTACCTAAATGTCTTCGTTAGAAAAGGGGCCACGTGTTTTAGCGTGATCGATTTTTCAAGGATTTTATCACAACGCGAACGCGATTATCTTATCGAACATGGTATCAGGAACGCGATCCCCAAATAAACATGCCCTTCCTGCGCTTATCAACGGCGAATTAAATTTTCGGCATGGTAACTCTGATTGTTATAAATTTTTATCGTGACAATCAGTTTAACGGGGACGAAGTACAAGCGCCGTTCCCATGGGTATGAACGATTTTTCTCTGTCAGGGAAGAGAAGACTTATGGCCTCTCGTAACGAAAGTCGAAGGCAAACGAATGAAAGCGCGAACGTAGCGCCACGATACTACCTCTACCTCTATCCGGTCGGAAATGTCATGTGCTCCATGGCTGCTAAAAAAAATGAACTTCCGAGGGACGAAAGCAAAAATCAATCGATTTTCTTTCACGACTGAACCAGCTTGTTTTATTAAAAGCGACTAGATCGAAAAGTTTAATTTACAAAACGATTAATTTAAACGACTATTACCGTGATTCTAATGCGTAGAAATTAAGGATATAAGGATCGATATCGTTGGACTGAAATATATCGCCGAAGACGATGGCCAGGGTTGGCTCGAAGGTATTAGAATCATAGTAGGGAGGTCGACAAACGTGCTCCATTAATTCCGCTTCCGCTGAATCCTCTAATACCCCCGCCAGTACAACGAGATTTTCTAGCGGGCGAACAAATGTGAAAAATGATGAGGTGAGAGCGATGCAAATTGAGGGACAAGTAAGCGCATGATTAACATATTGTAATTGAAGTTACGGCAGTCGGATTCGATGCCAAATGCCTCTGGAAAATATATATAATACAAAGAGCGTTGAATCCATGTTCAAATCAATTTCTGTAAAAGTTGGAGGACAAAAAAATTTTCCTGCAATATTATGATGTTAAACGAAATATCGATGTTTTAAATTCACATATTTAATGGCTGAAAAACCGAGAATCAATCACGTTGCGATGCAATTGATTATTAGCAGGGCAATGACATGAAAATTGAAATCGGTCCGTTAAGTTAAATCCCAGAGGTAGAGAGTGATCGATAGAACGAGCATGTCGCGCATTTTGCTCGTCATTGTTCTCGTTCTAGATCGGATTCAACGCAATTCAATAGAAACGAAAGGAAGCAAGAATACTGATCCTGCATACGGAGAAGCGGTCGATTATCGGCTTTGAAATTCCCGAAATTGTAGATCGTTCGCTCGTGCGACGCGCATTCTATTCAAAAAATATTAGAACGCGATATGCTTCAAATTTTTCGCCCAGTGCTCTGCACAATCAAGGCACCATACAAATCCTTAATTTTTCAATTTTCGTACGTCTCGCTTCGATTATTTTCTACTGAAACATACTTATAACGAGTTTTCACAATCGCGTACACAGAAAAAACATAATTCTTAACAAGGATTAATTACCTGCTACTATTGACAGAAGTGTTGCTCCTGCTACGTCTCGAAATAATCGAATCACCACGATTAACGACGCCTTTATGGGTGATGCTGAATGCTCGAAGTCTATACAGATCCTCTCCGGCTCTCGGATTGTACGCTTTCTCTGGTAAACTATGTACTCGCGGCCTGATGTGATCTGGCACTGAAACATATTGACAGACAGTTAATTAAAGCCGGGCTATTAGTTCAAATAGGCAAACAAACAATATAAACAGATATCGCTTGGATATTCGATTAATTAGATAGTTATCTTCGTTTTCTATTTGCTCTCTCGGTTATTCGTCCTTCCGAATTTCTATGAACGTAATGAACGTGAAATAAATCTCTTAAAAATTTATAAAACGAATTTATAAGATTAATTTATAATTTGCAAGAAAAGTATCACGCATGAAGAAGAAAGCAAATGGGCAAATTCTAAGAATAATTTAATCGAAAAATGCTATAAAAAGGTACTACAATAGGACTGTCCTCATCGCGTACCAATCAAAGCCTGGCTCTGTTCCCGCTGCCCGCTCATACACAGCATTCAACTATCGCGTTGGTTCGCACTTCGAAATACTTTGTCTTACCGCGGTTAACATTTCTACATATTTACATACATATTCGAAAGTTACGAGATCAATTTTAAGCCAGGATTAGAAAGACGTTTCATACGTCGCGTATTGTACGTCGCGTTTTTTTCTATTGAACGGCTGGATGAGTGTCTTATACGCTGCGTGTTACACGCCGACACTAAACATTGTATCGCATTGCCAGCGTGCTCTGTTTCCCGCGTGCGACACGCGACAGGCGGCGTAAAAAATGTCTGTGTAGTCCCAGTCTTAAAAGCAAAGGGTACACGAAAAGAAAGTAAATAAAGCGATCGAAGAGTGAAAGGCAAAGAGCTTGATAAGTTCGCATCTGGAATTTCTAATTAAGAGTTCAACCACCGGCTCACCAACGCCGATCGTTACCGATCGTAAAAAGAAACCTTCGATTTACGTTAAACAAATTACCATCATTTTTTTCTCTTACTTTTGGAAGTTCTCCAATTATAACGTGACGTACTGTAAATATACGAGCAAAGCTTTCGAAGCTTCGAAGGCTTCCCAATTTCCTGTTCGAACAGCTTGCTAACTAATGAAACGCTTTTTCTCCCTACTTACCAATTTTGGTTCGCTCTTCTTTTTTCGCTCTTAAAATATACAGGGGAAGCTGTGTTCGAATCGTCGTTTTGCAATACATGAACTTGAAAACTGTTTACAATCGCCATTTCAATCACCAAAACTCTCGAATTCAAAACGAAAATTCCATTCGCCAACCCTGTAAACTCCGCAGAATTTCATTCGCTTTTTCAACGCGGTTTAATGCAACTGGTTTCCAACTAACTTCCATGGTATACCACCCTATTCAACTTTTTCAATATTTTTCTGTGGGCTCCGTCGCATCGATAAATATTTATGTAGGTATAATGTAGTTTAGCCGAACGACTATTATACGCGAAGAATTATAATCTACGTCACGTTGCATGTACATATATTTGAATAGAAGTATTACTTAGCAGAAATGCGAAATGAAGGGGTACCTTAACGTTCGGACGTAATCCAGTATTCAAAGGGTCTGCGAAATACCATAACAGACCATGGGTCTTCGTTGGTTTACAGTGCGGTCACAAGCAACTCATGCATACTACATCAGATCCTATGAACCACCCAGGGAATGGGCAATCGTGGAATAAATTTTTGCTCGGAGTCTTGCAATTATTTCTATAATCTTTTTATTTATATATGCCTTTATTATCGAGTTAATTAAATCTTCAACAGAGTCCGTATCTCGGATACATTCAAAAATACCTCTACCACCTACGCAATACGTGCTATTCGTGGTTTCATCTACGATAAGTCTGTTTCATCTGTTGCAACGAATAGTGTTCATTCTTTAATTTATATCAATACTATCGATACGCTTTAAACTCTCATATATTCTGATTTAACAATAGAACTATTGTACTATTGAATCATAAAACACGTACCACAGAAATAAAAATGAAAAATTGGACCTTTCCACCAGATTCAGAAACTGTTAGAGCTAATACTGCATCGTTGTAAGTGTGTAAAGTTTCTATGAAAAGTTGCATTGGTTATTTTTGATCGTTCCGGTAGTTCAGATGAATCGAAGTGGCCAAAAATTGCACGATCTCCTTACCATCTGTGTCCAACAATGAATAATCGAATTCTTAGTGGACGAAGCAGACGAAAATGACAGCTGAAAAATCGTTGCGACAAACGAACGACCGCAGAAGAAATAATTTTACCGGTAACCTTCCACGAGCAACAGTTCGTTAACATACAAGGACAAGTTCCAAAGATGGATGAAAATTGAACCAGGAACACGTGGTGTACAGGACGACCGACAAAGCGGGCATTTAATGCGGTTACAGGTCGACGAGGCACTCAAGAAGTTCGTCTCCCGAGCCGAGTATCTAATTACAGCAACGACACTGGCTAAAACTTTGCCTAGTCGAAATTAGCGGCAAGTTTTCATCGATTCGAAGGGAAATTCCAATGTCCTCGAGCAATCGGAAGCTTAGACGCGCAAATGGGAGCTTCGATGACTATCATTTGGAACTACGAATGAAATCCGATCTTCCAAGGTATTTCGGAGGTAGGTCGAGAAAGGATAAAGCTCCCGCAAATTGAGAGACAGCGAGAACACAGATTGAACTTGTTGCTACGCTCAGACCGATCTAGAAATAAGAGTACAACGAGGAAAATGCAACGGAGGGATTCGATGAGAAGCTAGTACAAGTACATCTTCCATTAAAAGCATAAGATAAGTAGAGAAAACAACATATTAATTACGTAGAGAACTTTATCACGTCTGTATATCTCTGAGCTTTTAGAAGTACGTGTAGCAACATGTTTTAATACTTTGAGGCATACAGATTTCTCTGTTAGATTTCACCCTTATTTAGATTTTTCGACAATTAACAAAAAAAATCGATAATTCGACGAAAACAATCAAATCATAAATTTTATGTCAATTTTCTAAAAGTAAAAATGATCAAGCTTCAAATTAACTTAAATCTAACTCGCAAACATTTTCGGCTCGTTTTTACTTTTTTTCTCTGAATTAAAAAAAAACGGTAGTTCGCATGAAGCTTAATTGTCCACAATTTAGGTAAAAAACACAATGCCCGAAGGCTTTCTCGAAACAGAAGCAGCACAAAAAAGTAGAAGGCGGTGAATAATTAAACCGGACGCAGAGGAAATGACGAAGCCAATGGAAAAAGCAGGAAGAATCCCGAGGCGTTCTAGACAAAGGCGACCCGTGTCTGACCTAGTCCATCCTATTCCACTTCGTTTATCCTATCGACGTCTATATCGTTGCATCGCATCGGTTCGGTTCGTTATGTACGCGTCTTATCTGAGGAATCGTAACGATAAATGGGAATATCACCGGACTCGTTCTTCCCTCTAAATATTTGCAGACAAAAATTCGCAATATTGCGAGTGCCACGAGAAAGAAGCCGATCATACAAGCATTCGACAAAAACCACGCTATCAAAGAACAACGCTCTCGACTGGCCAGCGTATCTGAGCATGTACATTTCCGCGATCATTTTTCGCTCTTGAAAACGATTGTGTCGAACGTTTTGTTGTCGGTTATCTCCTGGACACCCACATTTCTAGCGCTTACTCGTACCTTTTCCTCTTACTCGCTATGTTATATTTTATACAGAAGGACATTTCTTCGTTCTGAGATTTTTTTAATCGTGTTGGTTAAAAAACAAGAGGAAGAAAAGAAAAAGGAATCGAAAGAACGATGTGTATTGTCACTCAACTGCAAATATTTAGATATTTAGATAATTTCTATATTTAAATCTCCCGTAAATAACTATATAAACAACTGCAGTCTAATTTATCGTGTTTGCATATCGTGTTTATCGTTATAAACATGGGAGCACTAGCTTACATGTCCCATCAATTTTCTATTTCCGGCCAGTACTCTCGGTTATTAATGAGAATCCGCCAACCATCGGGGAAAAACTCATTATCAGACGAGATTATCATGGCGATCTACGAGAACGTGTCTCATTTTTCCGCGTTCTCCTCTCTCTCTACTGCTATTTCTCCACCGGAATATAACTGGTTGACGAACACGGCTTCCTAACATCGCTAATCCTAATATCACATGTCGACGATGGTTTTGTTCCATCGACAGAGGTCGTCGTTGGCTCGGTTATTTGCGGAAAGTATTTACCCAACGGACGTCGGCCGCGTAATTAATTTCCGCCGTGCAGCAGATACGACCGTCTCGGATACTCCTGGGTAATCTGTCAGTTTGATACGTTCCGCAGCTTCAATGCCGCTAGGAAATCCATTCAAGGGCAGATCTACAAGCTACCCCTACCGCGAAACATCGACGCACAGGGGCAGGAATTACCTTCGCGATCCTGTTCGCGATATTACCGAACCCTCGATGGTTCTTCAACCGAAGAAAGCGGAGGAACCTTTCCTTTTCCACCCTCGTTGTGTCGAAACGCAGATGAAAAAGCATTTTCAATGTAAATGGAGTTTCAGCTCCGTGGCATCGACGCGAATGCAAAGTGATCGGAGCGACTGAATTTTTTTTTATTTTCCCTTGTTTCTCGTTAAAGCGCAACAACGTTTTGATGAACGAATAGACGTTAGATGTTGGAAAAATTCAAGATTTAATAGCTTCGTTCGATCGAGACGAATTTTCATAGGGATTTGCTTAATTAATTGCTCAATGAACGAATTCGGCAGGACCACGTTGAACATCGTGACTGCACGATAGTTCATTCCGCGGCCCGCTGTTAGATTCAGATATTAGGTGACATAAATTAAACGTGTATATTTATTTCGTCGGGGGAAACCTCGTTCCACATTCGAATTGCGTATTGAAAGTTTTAAACCAGGGCAGGCAACGCGGTGCCGCCGTTGCTTCCGATACCATTCAATGTAAACAGTAATGTACGATTAAAAACGCCGGTAACAATGGTCGATCTGATAACTTGGCCCCATTCTACTGAATCTGCCGCTCAATTGTTACGGCTCGGTTACAAAAATTGACAGGAAGAAAAATATCGTGAAAATTCCTACGCCTAGCTAAAAGCTGGAATGCCTGATGAAGTTATACAAGTAAATATAATTCTCTGTCATTTAAATTGCTCTGAGGAAAGAAAGATCCAGCAATGATAACAATTTCCGACCATGAAACACGCACAGTTTGCTTTTACATAATAATCCATCAAGGATCAAAAACATAATTAATATAAAAGCTATTATCGCAAGAAGGCTGCTATATATACCAGTGAACACAAAAAGAATTTCATACATTATAGAAACAAAAGAAATAACTGCAAACGAAATATTAATAAAATCCTTGAAATGTGCTTTCACAACTACGATCTTAGAAAGCAGAATTTAATAAGGTAAATTGAAAATTGACTGGAAAATGTCAGCCCTGTATACAAGGTAATCCAGCTGCGTCTTTCCACTCCATCTTTACGACGTCTACCACCTGCCACCATCTACCGTCCTTAGCCGCGATCAACGACCAGAAGACCGAAGAAATATCGCGTTCGACAGCCTTAACGATGGAAATACGTGCTTACCGGGTAGCTCCAAGAAATTGGAGGTCCTCCGTTGCCTGGCGCGGGGGTGAGCGCTGAAGTTCAACGGACCCACGTTCTCATTGCTGACGTTCGACAAATTGGAGCACTGGCTGTCGCGAGAGCCCCGTCTGGACGCGAGGTAGGCTGCAACACAGAAACGTCTCAGGCAATTTCATCAAATGCCGGCCGGGAATTCGCGTCGCGTACAAGGATCAAAGGGATCTGTCGCGAATAAAGGCGATCTAGAATCCCTGGTAATTGCTCGACGCCGTTCTTAATGCTCGTGAAACGCGCCAAACGACGATTTCTCACGACCATGGCGATGACCGTTAACCCCTGACTTTGAGCCTGTTCCAACGCGTGAGCGAAAGCTATACGCCTAGCTCAAGGGATTAAAGATCGAACGGTATTACAGGATTAATCGCTCGAAATACGCTGATCAGCCTTTCGTTCCCGTCGGCAAAAAGAAAGTTGCCGATGGCAAGGGAAAAATGGAGCACGAGTGGGAAAGGATATCGGCTGGAACGAATGGGACGAAAGCTGGTTTTATTCGCAGCCTTTAAACGAAGATCCAATTGGGATCGGTAAGACGGTCTGGGGGAAATGATTACGTCGAGGCAACTTTTAGTTTCTCGGTAGCCCTTTCCTTTGTCTGCCGCGTGACGAGATTAAGCGCAACGCGAAAGGCTGAGCAACAGATTATGGAAAATACGTGACGCGAGACTCGAAGAACAAAGCGACTAACTCTGAAACGCACGGGCTAATAACGACGTTGTTATTAATTCCAGCGAAACAGAGGTAGGAAGAACATCATGTACGGTAAGATGGCTTAAAGCGTTGTAATTATGATCTCTGTGCCGTGCAGCCGCAAGAAAACGGGGACGCAGTTTATACGAACTTTATTTCAACCGGTAAACAAATTGCGTTCTCGCTGGCAGCAACGAACCGAGAAGCGCGCCTGGCGTTTCCGAAATATATGGAAAATTCCACTCCTGTTATCTTTGACGAATCGGACTTCTTCGAACAACTGTGTCACGTGGCCGAGTCGTTGTTCACGTTTAGCTCGATTACGAAACAACTGTCATCGATTACAAATTGATTAAAAAATTCGACTTCGGAAGTCGCGTGGCTCGTTACCGCGTTGCACGCTTCGGACGACACGGGGGAATCAGCGCGAGATGCTACCAGCATTAATTAAAACCGATAATCCTGCCATCGCACGTGACATTGAAAAGAAAGGGAGGGGAGAGGAGAAGGAGGAATCAGTAAAGCCGATGGAGTAATGGCTAATGATTTTAATCCTATCGACGATCCCCCTCGTTGATCGCCACGCGAGAGAGCATTGTTCCGCAGATGCTTCAACGACTGAATAATTAGAGGTGTCCGGAAAACGATGTATCTCATTACGAGATAATGTAATTTGCGATTTCACTGGACACGAGACCCGCCCACGCGATAACGAATCGATAATTAACTCTCTTTCCCTGGTGCAACGATAGCCCCGTTAATTGAATCTTTTCCGCGCTCGTTGCACTTTGCAAAGTCTTTTAAAGTACGATTCCGGATATTCTTTCGACGAGGGATTTGCGAGTCGACGATACTCTCCCGAAGATTGACCCATTTTGATCCAATAAATTTTCAATTAAGACTTCCATGCTATTTTTAAGCGAACTTTTGACAAATACAATAGAGAACAACCTTATTAATATCCTCCGAAAAACTTTGCTGGAAATAAATTTTACTTTGTTCGAGACTAACAATAAGCGTACCGATGTGTCCCCTTGTGTCATGATTTATTTTACTCACCGAGACCACCCTTCATGGAGCCTCTTCTTCGAGGGCTAGAGAGCAAAGTCACCTCCGTATCCGCGTCCCCCATATCAGTCAAGTCGCTGGTCGATCTCCTCGACATATTTTTTCCATTTCTTCCATAGACATCCTCCGTGTTCTCGCTCTGACTGTTGCTAGATTCATTTAAGCATCCTTGACTGCGATTAAAATGACTACTCTTCTTGCTACCCTTCTTACTATTCGGACTGTCGTTTTTGTCCCGGAAAGATCCTTCTACGCAAGACGTTCCGGATCCATTAGTCTTGTAATTCACGTTGCTCTGATGATCCACATTCATTTCAGAGTGCTTTGGACTAGACAATCCGTGAGTCATAGAGGTGACGATAGACGGAGACATGGGATTTTTAGAACCACTCAATCCGAAACAAGAACTTTTACGATGATCGAAAGATTTCAGGTTTTTGGAACCGAAATTGGAGGAACTAGGAGACCTGACTGGTACTATAGGCGAGACAGAGACCGGACTCCTTGGCGGATAGCTCATAGTCTTCCCCAAATTTTTCCTACACTCGGAGAATTGAAAAATAGGAGATTTTCTATTCGGTGAGTGCAACAGGTCCGGGGTCGGACTCTTTGGACTCCTACATCCCTGACGAACGTAATAACTCGGACTTCTGGGTCCTCGATCAAGCTCGTTCAATCGTCCAAACTCCTCGAAATCGAAATTTGTATTGGGTGTCTCCGGATAGTATTCCGGAGGGAACTCAAAAACCAATGGCGTGCCCGGTGATTTGCTCACAGACAACTGCGTGGGACTTCTGTGTCCTCCGATCGGGATTTGAGGTAGTTGCGGTAGCTGACGGGGACTTCGCGGGGATTTTAGATGTATCGATTGTCCGGGACTGTTTGTCGCCATCTCAGCTCGATAACTCGATGAATGCCCCTGCTATCCTTTTTGATCCCTGCTTGTCCTTTGCCTAGTATTTTTTCTTGCCTTCGTGCTTTTCTTCTTCTTTTTAATTTACCAAGCGAAAGCAGAAAGCTCCTCTGCCATTGCGTTTCCACAATGATGATGAAACGCGATACTCTCTGTTGTGCCGGCTCGCCACGAGTCCTCTCCAAGCAGCGCACCAACCCTCGGCAGTGGATTGAATTTTCATCTCCGCGCCCAATTGTCGAGCTGCTCTCCCTTCTACGATGCTTCCCGAGTCCTTTGCTTTTACGCACTGCTGTTAAGAAATGACGCGGTGATTCGGAGAATAGCCCAAAGGGTGAGAAAGGGTCTTCGACAATTCATCTGCGGACAAAGAAATTAAAGGGCACGCTGGGCACTTCGAACTCTTAAGAAAAGGACAGTCCGATGAATGCTTCGTATCACGTTTGCAATTCGAAGCAGCCACTCACATAGAAATTGAGAACGTTGATATTATCGTGCTATAAAAATTATAAAAATATCCTGTTATCAATATAGTACAAAATTTACTTCTTAAAGGTAAACAACAACGTCAACGAGTGTCGAAGAGTAATTTTTTTCTGATTGGTATATAAAGAACAGCAGAGATGCCAACAAACTTTTGTTCCTGCTACAGCTACGGTTGCCTAAGGTTAAACAGATCTCTTCAAACACCGTAGACGCTTGCCTTCTTCATCGAAGAGAACCGAAGAAGTGCGGCAACGCGACGATACGCCTGAAAAACGATCGGCTTGCGGGGAAACAAATGTAAGTAAAAAGAATCTCGCGAAGATATTTTATTTCCCTTCGGCTGTCGTAAATTTCTTTCTCGTTTCAAACCAATGATAAAAGGTAAGCCTCGACTACGAGAGACTCAACTCATCCACCGCGATGTTTTGCTCAAACGCAAAATTTATACGAATACCCTTGCGCGCGGTAACGCGAACCTCTGCAGTAATTTGCTAAAAACCGCGCATATCGCGACTCCCTTTCATCTTTGCTGGTTAATTTCCAACCCATCTGAAATCAATATTACGAACTGTGAGCTCGTAGTTGCACTGTGTATTCAATTTCTTTTTATTGAACTGGATTGTAATTAATATGTGAAAATATTGCAACGAGTTACGAATTTAATACAAATTATTGGCTGGAGCTCGTGCTGACGTATCTCCACCTAAAATAGTCGAACATTCTAAGTGCTCGTGCCTCAATTATCGTCCACGATTCGACAAACAAACATTTGAGAGACTTCAATCTCATCAGTCGCTTCGGTTTGTCACCGAAGAATTAACCTGTTGATCGTAACCGCTCGAGAGATATCTTCACTCTACATTGTTCCAACTTCTTGGGTAAATTCCAAATTTTTCTCTTCAATCCGAACGATCTCGTCAGAAACCAGCGTCCCGCAGACTGCCGAAAATTGACAGCACGAGGAAAGTGGACGACGTTATGTGGAATAACGGAGCACGAAACCACCGAGCTACCTCTTCGACAGAGGCTACCGCGTTACTGAGGGGTTGGAGCGTACGGACCGCCATCTCCACCCCGCCAGCGACTTCACCCTGCTCGACCTCCCACCTCCAGCGTCCCCGGGGCTTCCTTTCTCTTCGCACGTGTCTCTTTATCAATTCGATCCATTTCGCTTCCGTGACTCTGCGGGATCCCCGTAGGTCACCACCTGATGATGGATTTCATCTTATCGTTGAAGGAATAAAATAACGGTACAAGTAGAGAAATAAATGTCGTGTGTTAGAGGACTCTTTTGTGGTCCATTATTGTCCAAGAACAGCCGAATTCAATGAAAGATAATGCTATTTAACAGAAGCTGTTTATGTAAGAGAATAGATGAATATCAGGGGAATGATGTTCGATTTGAAGTCGATAGCGCAAATATTCCATTGATTCGATTTCTCTATCCACGTCGAAGATTTTCACCTATGAATTTTGCTCGGTGTTTGGTAATCCGTTATCACCATGCTCGAAGAATGTTTGCCAGAGTCCGTTAAACATACATGTTTAAGGTAACAAGGAAAACAACCGGAACTAATTACCAATATATGAATTGATACATATTTCACCTTAATATCAACAGACAGTTTGTGTTCATAATAAACCTGTTGCCAAGAGAAAACAAATTTGCGATACGATTTTGATATTCGAATTAAGAGTACAAACAACAAGTTGCCCTTGCAAATTGGAAAATTTTGCAACGATAAACGTTACATCTCGTTGCTGGCTTTTTCCAAATCCCATGCACGGTGAAGAGTTTTATTGGAACGATGGAAATTTTATTCGCTAAGCGGATGCAAAGGCGCGCAGCTTTCCCAAGGGAAATTGGATTCTCGTGTAAAACCGCAGATACTTACTAACGCGGCAACGGTCCCTTTAGCGTAATCGATGGTTCACGACGACACACTATATAAACGTTCGCTGAGATTGCGCTCGAATTTGCACCGCAACGTGTGGTAACTGCTCACGGATCAACCCCCGTGCTTGCGGTCAAAGTTCGGCAAACACGACCAACAGGTAAACGTCGAAGCAGATTGTCAGAAACAGACGCGATGCAGTAATTTTCAAAGTGGAAAATTGCCCTCGAAGCACGGTCGATGATCGGAAATATCACTTGTGGATCCATCTTCGTTGCATTTATCAATTTTATATTCTACGTTAAAATTATGAGAGTACATTCGATATAGACTTGCGTTTACGACTAGATTTCCAACTAAAGTCAATCTCATTGAAACACTCAATAGCGTCCATTACACGTGTGGTTTAAAAATGACTCCAAAGTATTGGAATGACATGAGATGTCATCATTACTTATCAGATCGTGAGGGAGCAGCGAAGAAACGAACTGAATTCGTACAAGTTACGCGCTGATGAGAAAAACGAATCACGCGCCGTTAAAATCGTATCGATTGCTTCTTCTTGAGGATAGTTTCGACTGATTGCCAGTAGGGAAATCGCGTCTATCGTTTCAAACATCGACGCAGCGCGTCTTCTAAGCTATAACTTTCCTAAACTCAAAAGCGATTCCTGCTGTGTGCACAAAAAATTATAAACCATTTCCTGTACAAACGAATCTAATCGCAAATTATCATATTCCCGGTATTCAAAAAATCCCCGCTATCACTAACTGCCAGATATCGCGTCGATAGTGACGCACATATCCTCGCTTTTATCTACCGATTCCAATCTCGATAATATGACCCGATCGCCATTTATTGTTCTAAAGTATCAATGTGAAACAAAAATTCAATTCAGTCGATGGTCAAGTGAGACTCGGGTGATTTATAAACTGTGCTCTGTCAAAGTTCTTCTCACACGGTGTGAAAATTCTCAGGAAAAATTTCTCACACGGTAAAAAAAATTTGGCGCTGTGAATCACCAGTACTGAGCGTTCCCTATACGCCATGGCGTCGTTGAAGCTATTTGGCGTGACATTCGATCGACCAAACGCCACATATATGCCCGGTGAAACTGTCAGTGGAAAAATTATCCTGGACACAATAAAAGAGAAGCAGGTTAGAGGTGAGTTATTGTGGTTGTGAAACGCGATACAACTTTCAAACGTGCCGCGTCCCCGGGAATCGTCTTCGGCTTTTAACTATGTAGTACATATATAGTTTTCGAATTTAAAGTCATTTCAAACTAAACGTGATGTGGTAATTGATAATTACAATGCTAATGTGAATTCGATATGAGAAACTGATATCTCTGCAAACAATCACATTCTTGTATTGTTCTGCTTTGCGGTAAACTGCTTCACTACGTTTAATCTGGAATAACCGTTACAGTAGCATAATCCTGTTTTCGGCAATGTTAAATGTACAGCTACAAAGCTACAAAGGAAACTCGCTCGTTCTTTAATTACGTTGCAAACGAGACATACGTATAAGCCTATGAAATTTTCGTATACCTAATTTCTGTGCGATTTCCCAACGAATTCTGCAAAAAGTAAAAAAACGTGTGTCGTTGAAAAAAAATTACGAAATGTGGATCATTAGTAGATTCACGGTTATTCGTCTCTGGTCGAAGACATCATTGTACAAATAATATTGTAGCATGAAACAATGTAATCATCATTTCATTTCTATTCGAAAAATTGCGCAATTCTAATTAGGCGCGTAACTATATCGTTATTTAATCGTGCTAATGAGATAAACCAGTCTGATAAGATTATTGTCTTTTTATCGGACGTATATCCAAAGATAAATAGAAATCGACCATAAATTTATTTAAAATCTGATTGATTCTTGATTATAGGACTATATGTTAGTACGAAGGGGATATCATATGTTCATTGGACCGAAAGTGATTCATTAAATGATTCAAAGACGCGAACCTATAGCAATTCGGAGAAATACTACCATTTCAAGTACTACATATTTGGTACACAGGATTGTGAGTGAAAATTTTCCAGTTCGGGAGATTTAAATACTTGAGCAAGACGATGATCAATTGTTAACGATAAACAGAAGATAACGAATGAAATCTATGAAATTGAAAATAGTAACGAGCTTGTCAATTTTCCAGTCGATTCGCGACACAACCTCCCCCATGGACATAACCAGTATCCATTTAGCTTCCGATTGCCCAATAATATACCATGCAGTTTCGAGCACACGAATGGGTACATAAGATACACGGTAAAAGCCGTGATCGATAGACCATGGAAGTTCGATCATGAGTGTAAAGCAGCGTTCACCGTAGTTTCGAATTTAGACTTGAACCTTCATCGTGAAAAATGCGTAAGGAATTGATATTCATCTCTAGAATAATGCGCGGACGTATTTTTCAAATTAACGAATTATTCTATTCGTCGCACAGTTTGGAATCAATGATGGAATAAGGAAAAGTTTCAAACGCTTGTGCTGGTGCGGGCAAGGCTCGATGGATTTGCAGATCACAGTGCCTTCCTCTGGATACGTGCCAGGGCAGACAATAAGTACAACGCTGAATTACATGAATTACTCGAATGAACTGATTACGAAAGTCAGCGCGACATTATTACGAGTGAGTGGTGGTTGAAAATGGTGGAGATAGCAATTTCTCCAATGCCGAAGCATTATTTCGTTTCGTCTTTCGTCTATTCCTTTTCTTCTTGCAGAAACTCCAATTTCACGCGACATCTAAGACATTGAGTAGTATCCAAGCAATAAAAAAAGCTAGCCATTTTGGATCATTTCCGAGAAATGAGCAAATAACGTCGGAGATTTTGGTACCACCCATAGCACCCTCTTATCTTCAATATTGTAAAATAATAGACTTAGATTACGAGTTGGTCGTCTCTATTCACGTTTCGAGACCGTAAGTAACACTTTCAGCTATTTTTAGTGCTTCCGATCAGGTTACTATCGCAATATTAATACTAGAAGCAATTACGATATTAAAGATACGAGATATAATAACCATGACACAATATAATAAGCGTGGTTTACTTACTAAAATCTCAATTATGTTCATCGATGATTTCATTTATGTGTAAAATCAGGTGTTCTAAAATTAAGAGAACTTATCCTCTTCTGATCGGAACGATACCATTATATTATCCGTCTTTGCCACCTCCGTACAACGTCGTACCCTACTCCTCAAACTCAGATGTGACAAAGCCCGCGATAATGCCAGCTCCGATGCCAGAACAAGCAAGTGCAGCAAATATTTCGACAGCTCCAACACAATATCTAGCCAACAGTTCTTCGTTTAATCAGGATATACGTAAGAAATGAATAATCTGCGTTCAATATATGCAAAAGAAAATGGAGTAGCAAGTTAGTGGGAATTACCTTTCGTCTCTTGTTTAGCACCACCATCCTACGAAGAAAGTATGTCTGGAACTCGAAACATTAGAGATCACAACGAGTCGGATTTCGTGTTCGGTGCGAATACTTTTTTCGCGCCTAAATATCCTGTGTTTAACTATCCAGCACGAAGTAAGATCATGAATTCATTAAGAAACAATCTAAGTGTTTTTAATCGTAGAATAAGTTACCCGTTGAATTTCTTTCTTCAGGTATATCCAAATGAATGGAAGATTATAGCGAGTGGGAGTTGATTATTTACGTGCCAAAGTCGTTCGAGACAAAATAAAATTCTCCAGTAGGTGAAAAACTACGTTGAAGATTCTCTTTATATTTTGATACAAGTTATTAACCGATTTTTACTATTTTATATGTACGATTATATACACATTTGCACTATGTTTACAAGCATATGAATATACTTTTCGTGCCGTCGATTTTCTTTCACGACCGAACCAGCTTGTTTTATTAAAAGCGACAAGATGGAAGAGTTTAATTTACAAAACGATTAATTTAAACGACTATTATCGTGATTCTAATGCGTAGAAATTAAGGATACAAGGATCGATATCGTTAGACTGAAATATATCGCCG